>NW_010401384.1:0-17661 GCF_000710305.1 Buceros rhinoceros silvestris
CAAGGAAGTTTCAGCCCAAACCAGGACACACATTGACAAGATGTCCCTTAGCCTTCTCTTCTTCAGCTCTCTCAGAGTCTCCTCATATGAAAGATACTCCAGTGTTTTAATCATTTTCAGGCTCTTCAGCAGCCTCAAACTCCCAAACACAAATTGTAACAACAAAGACTGAGTCTCTGAGTACTTTGGCCTTCTCTGTGTTGTGAGTTATCAGCTTCCCTGTCCCATTCAGCAGAAAGACAATATTTTCCCTAGCCTCCAGTATGCTGCCGGTATACATTCCAGGAAGGTGCCTGAACAGGCCAAAGTCTGCTCTTCTAAAGTCAAGGGTTGTGATTCTGCTTTTTGCATTGTTCCTTCCTCTCAGGGTCCTGAACTCCACCATCTCAGAGTCACTGCAGCCAAGGTTGCCCCTAACCTTCTTGTTCCTGATCAGAAGAATTCTTCCTTGCTTGCAAGTATCAGGTCCAGCAGCGTACTTACTCCCATTGACTCAAAAGGTTATCATCAATGAACTTCAGAAACCTCCTGGATCATATGATCCCTGCTGTGTTGTCCCTTCAGCAGATATTGGAGAGGTTAAAGACAGGAAGACTGTTAATGTGGGGCTTCTTCCCATTTTCAGAAGCAAATCTTTTCATTTTTTCTTCCTGATCAGGAGATCTGAAACAGACATCCACCATGATGTTGCCAGTGTTGGTTTGCCGTCTAATCCTAATGCATAAATTTTCAGCTACCTCATTGTCCATCCCAAGGCACAGCTCCATGCATTCCCACTGCTCTCTCACATAATGGGTAATTACCCCTCTTCACCTTCCTGGACCATACACACCTATGGCAGTGCTCCAATCATGTGAGCTATCCCACCATGCCTTGGTGGTCCCAGTGAGACCGTATTCCAGCAACCGCACACACACCTCTCCATGTCTAATGGCATAATAATTTTTAGAGTGAATATTTAATATTTTTGTTCAATTCTGCTAGAATTTAACATGGATACAAATTGGTAAAGATCTTCTTAGTTTCCTGTAAAAGCCAAGATTTTCATGATGCTTGTCTCTCTCCTCTGGAAAAGATACAGGCTCTACCATCTTCCACCTTCCTACTCCTATATAACAGTCTGCACTTATTCACTCAGTTTATTAGGATCCTATAGACTGTTCATCCTAGGCTGTCTAAAAGAACCAACACCATGATAAAATAGGTTGATCCCATATGGTGTTATTTTGTCTTTCATGGCTTCACTAAGTTTCTTAGTGACTTAATTCAAAATTACTCATGTTCCGTAATACCAATGACAAAATACACCAGTTTTCCATAATATGCAATTATACTGTTCCACTGTTATCACTGTTTTTCGTATTATTATGACCCTTTGCAATGCTATCAGCCTGGATTGCTTTGTCTGATCTCAGGTAGTTAAACAAGATACCTAAATTATTATCTTAACAGCCAGAGCTATTTTACTTGATGTTATTACTTTATTGTAGCATACTGCAATAATAAATTCTGTTAAGAGGACAATGCTGATCCTGGATTTTCTGAATTGTTCTCTGGGGAAACCTGTCTCTCCAGTAAAGAAATATACACAGCCTAGAGATCTTTACAACAGCAAGGAGAATGGTATGAACCTGAGACATGGTCTCTAGGAGATCTTGTTAGTCTGACAAAGATGAGGAGTGTGATAAACCTGTTGTCTTTGTATACACACTGTACCAGTCAGGTCTGAAACCCATAAAAAGTCAAAATTAAAATTTTTGTATGCTTCACAGCTGTCTTTTCCTGCAGTTTCTGCAATCTGCACATTTTATTGCAAACATTCCAAACAATGTGGAAATTAGTGTGTTTGTCATTTGCTGAAATGGCATCTTTTAAATCATCACTGGAGAAAGCACCACAAAGATTTCTTTTTCTCCATGTATTTTCTGAGTGCCTTCTTGAAAGAGCCATAGCTCTGATACTTGCAATACTGATTCTATTTCAGATATTTCAGTTGGCAGCTTATGTTCCTACTTTTATGCCCTGAGAAGACACAGCCAGGTATTAATTCTGAAGTATCTTCTTTCAGGATTCAAAGAAGTCAAACATCCAACATTACAGAAGCATCTGAAAATTTAACCCAAATTCTTCTGGGTGTAAGAATCACATATTAGGACCATGGTGCTATAAATCGTGTGGGAATTAAGGCATATATCTCTTGGACTGTTGTATATTTGATTTTAAGTGAACTAGAAATGGTGATTGTAACTGAAACAGACATGATAATCTAATGGCCTACGTTCTTTTGAAAATACTGGCTCTTGGCAGGTATAGTGGTTGACTGACTACTGAATTTGGCCTTAGGATATCCACCTAAGGCAGGGAGCTTGCAATGAAACCAGACATTAGATCTGCACTCAATAAACAGGTTAGATGAGACAGGTCACTCTTGGGTTCTGGACAGCATAATTGCATCCCACAGGATAGCAAAAATTCTGGTTATTCCTCTCTCCCTGTGAGGAATCTAGAGGCTATGCTCCTCTTATTAGCTGTTAGACTTTGTCTGGTATTTTGCCAGGGTCCTCTATTGTCTCATTCTGTACACTCACATAAATAGAAAGACATGGGTAAAGGTAGAACACAGACTTTGTAAGCAGGGAAAATATGTTCCATCAGAAGCCTTAAAAAGTCTGTTTAATGCCCAGGGCAATGCAGCAGTGTGGCCTTCCTTTCTCTTTTCACACTTTACCCTTCATTTATTTAGTAGAGTGGGTCACTGCTTTACTGTCCTTCTTAGCTGGGGAAGAGGACATAGAAAAGCCAAACCTCTTTCTTCAACATTCATATGAATCCTCCCCACCTCCTCACCTACCAGCCAAGTCCTATAGTTGTAAGGCATCTTGCCACATGAACTGTTTGTCTTGCCAGATCAAATCCCAGGCATAGTTTGAGCTCCACTGAAGACAACCTTGCTATTCCCTTCTGCGTGGTGCCATGCCTTTCACAGGATGAGGAAAAGATTTATGTCTTAACCACGAACTAGAGTTCACCAAGTCAAAAAAAAACAAACCAAACCAAACCAAAACCAAACATCTTTATTTTGTCCTTTGCTGTTTATTTTTCGACTAGGTCAGTCCCCCAGACTAGATTACAGTACAAGATGTTATACCATCAGAGAAATATATAGTGACACAGTGAGGAACAGTGCAGACTGTTCTGTTTTTTCTCTGAATAAATTTTATCTCAAATAACCATCAAATTACTGGATCATGGTACTACAAGCTTCTTTGACTTTCTGTGGTTTCTTTTGCAGCAAGATCATTTCTTAGGCAACACCCGTGTTCTGTTGTTCTTCATTCCATGATTTTACTTTCAATATTTTCTTTTTTTTAAGGAATGTTGTAATATAACTTACATAATTATGTACACGTGCAAAAGAAATATCCTAAATGCATATGCATGTGTATGTATCATGGAAGAGACTATGTTCCTTTCTGGCAAATTTGTCTTTATTCTTTGTCATTATCTTTAAAGTGCAATTTTTCTGCTTGGCCATTAGAGACATAATCAAATGTAAGCCCACAACCCAGGTGAGCAAAAAATTGCTATTGAACTTGTTAAAGGCAGGACAACTCCTTTGTCTGGGTAAACAGGTGGGTGCAGCAAACAGCAAGACAGCAGTTAAGGAGCAGCTGGAGGAGACTGCAGAAGGAGTAACTTCCCAAAGGGCCAATCGTGAGAAACACCTCAGGGCTCATTTTCTTACCTAGCATTGCTCAGCTCAGTAAAGCTCTTATCAGCACAATCTTCCTAAGAAACAAAATAAACACAAAGCTACAGCTGTGTTAAATGCTGGGATAAATGAAGGTATAAATTCTAAACATGGGCATAATATTCTAGTGGTTTTTTTTCTGAAAGAAAATACAGTAAGGTTTTGCTCAGTTCCTTGGTGAATTTTGTTAACTTTTGCATCTCACAAAAATTAGTCTTTGATACAGTATTTATTAGATAAAAAGGTTAATTTCAAAATGGCTAACGTATACTAATTAACGTGCTAAAGCCCTGTTGTACTCTTACTACAAACTATTTGATCAATGCTAGTTGCAATAAATCCTATGAGCTGTTGTGCTAAAATTTGCATTGTCCTCACAAGAATTTAAATGTGCATTATCTATCAAACGCTAGCTAATACCATGTATCACAAGCATCAGTTCATTTTAATGAGAAACTTTTAAACATTTACACAGTGACTATTTAATAGATATTAGAAAAAATTATGAACTCTTTCTATATGCTACAAATCTAACAGTGAGAAAAGTAATTGCCATGATACGTGTTTCAAGAGATTTACGAAATTACTGAACCTTAAAAGATAAGGAATTGTGAAAAGCAGGATGAGATATCCTTTACTTCATAAAATTTTTACTCCCCTGTAGCCTTCTGGTGACATTTCATGATGACTTTGAGGTTGTAACCCACTGAAGAAAAACACTGACACAGAGCCTAAGTTGTAGATGTAGTTAACAGTTTTCAAGACCTCCAACATTTAATTTTACTGAGTAGAAAGTCTATGTTGTTTTCTCCTCTTAAGTCATCTGTCTTTTGTGCTAAGGTAACAGTCAGGAGTGCTATTAAAAAATTTGAGATTATGTAGACAAAAGAAAGTCAGAAAGAGCTGCCATGTAATTCACAACAGATTATGAACTACATGTGCTGTATTCTGTATTTTTCCCAGCCACTGCTGTGATAGCTGATGTCTCCCAATAGTGCAAGTGACACTTACTGATGGCATAGTTTTAAGTTAACTGTATTCCATTAGCAGTTTTCTGTGTAAATCCCTAGGATGCATTGATTGATAACACAACCCCACATGGAATTTCAGTACAAAGCTCTCATGTTACACTGCACATCACATTAACTGTATATCTCAGAGAGTTTTCCAGTAAAAGTGAAAAAAAAAAAAATCAGTCCAATCTCTCCTTTTAAAGAGATCCAAGAACATTTTTTTTTTTTTCTCCCACTTAGTGTGTTTGGATTAATTTTGAATCCAATTGATTTTGCTCAATTATTGGTAGAATTTTTATGGCATGTGAGATATGCAACTACATACTGGTGAGTAAGAAAACTAGTTCTTTATCTGAACTATAGCATTACTGCTAGTAAATTATTTCTCACCTGTATGGCCCATTTACTAAGTATCAAATACTTAACTGGTTTCACTTCTAGAAAGTTCTACTTACCGCATTTATACATAGATACAGCACAGATGCAAAATGAATATCACATGACACTGTAATAAACAAGGGCTTATTCTATCCCTGCTTTCTACGTTTCAGATGACACCTGCATTAATCACTGATCTTTGCTGTTTCATTAACTTATCAATAATTTGAACTCTGTTACTGAGGCACATTTCATCTTATTAATGTAAAAAAGGTGAAATCATACCCCCAGTGAAGTCAACGTTATGACTTGCCTTAATTCACGTTAGGAACAATTTCACCCAGTAAGCAGCTGATTGTTACTATCATGTAAAGGCAATTACTTGTTTAGGAATTAAACAAAACCGGAGCCACACTGCTTGTTTAACAGTGGGCGTCTCCATCTACCTTTAAACGATCTAGTTTGTTAAAGCTAACAAAGGGTTTGATTGAAAGATTTCCATTCATAGAATTGAACATGTTTGGTTTTGTTCACTCTAATTGACAAATGACATCTAAATTTAGGACACAAAAAGTGAGTAGGCATCTTAGACACCAACAAGTATTTTTATTCTTTTACTAGAACAATGTAAAGAATTTATCACTTTGTCTATATATTGTTTTTGAGAAATGTAGTCAGCAAAGATATAGGAACAATATTTCTTTGCTGTATGACATCATTAGCGTTTTAGCTGTCCTATGCCTAGCATTTATTACAAGCCACAATGTGTACTGGAATATTGTGGTAAATAAGTAGAATACAATCTAATTATCCTGTCAACACCTTTCAACTGTATAACTAGGTTATCTTCACATTCTATTATAATGAAACATGGAGCAGCACAGTGCAAACATCCATGAATTCTTAACTACAACCTCTGTAGCAAACCGAAACATCCATATACCTTTGCGTAATGTATGCATTAATTCAAGCTGCAGAGAAAGGCAAACCTTCAACTAACCGTCACACCAAGATTTCTTACTAAACAGCTGTAGGGTAGATCCCTTCTAAATGTAGTTCTGTCAATAAGAGTGCAGTTGCACCAGGGATAAATATGGCCCATTGTCATTGTGATTGATGATGTGGCTAGACCAGGTCAGAACTGGGTCATAACAAGAATGTTTTGATAAATCCTCTGTACCAACTTCCTCCTGTGACATCCACTTAAAAAATAAACTAATCCCCAAACCACACTTTCTAACATGATTTGTTTCATAAGAAGGAGGAAGTAGTCAAGGAAAAAATTAAACTCAGTAAAGCTACTTTTTGCCTAAAGGGACTATTCACTGGTTATAACAATAGGGGGAGTCCTTGATTTCAGCATGTACTTTCCACCTTTCCATTTACATTAATGAGAGCTTTATGCAAAGTCCCAGGAGTATCAATGGGAGAATAGATCATTAGGAGCCTGGTAACTCTATTTGTTTCCATGTATGAACTTCCTTGAGCACCTGACTTTAAACCTGGCTTTAAACCAAAGGTAGCTGCAACTTCTTGTGCTGAGAAACAGTAACTATTTGGGAGCTAGTATCATTCACACCAAACCAGATATTTTCTCCTGCAGGAAATCTCAGCAAAATAGTATTCAGTAGTCCTGTATTTGACCATGACACTATGATCACGTGAAATAGATGCCTTCCAGCTCTCTGTTGCTACCAAATTCATCACCAGTTTTCGATTTTGTTTTTATTACGGCTGGCCATGATAATGCAATACCCTTAGAGTCTTTTTCAGAGTGCTTGTAGTTTTGTTGCACACTATTGTTTTTGCAGAAAACCATACTGATTGTAATTAAGACTATTCCTATTCTTTAATTACGTGCCGATTGCTTCTTTTGTCAACCATTCTATTTTTTGCCTACTACAGATTTCAAACTAACAGTATAGTTACCTAAGTCAGCTTGTTTGTCCTTTTAGTACTGAGATAACAGTTTTTCATCCAGTTCTATGGAATTCCTTCAAGTCTCTTGAAAAAAAAATAAAAGGGTACATAAATGGATTGCAGAGCTCTCACATAAAGTGTAGAACTGGCTCTGCACTTTACGAAGCTGAGACATCTGTCATTACTGGTAAGCGTTATTGAATGTAGTACCCAGACAGTCACAGCAGTTCTCCTCACATCTACATCCTAGCCTGCTCAGCTCCTGCTCTCTGAACATATATGCTTAAAGTGAAATTGCTCTGTGGTTATATATCTCCGTCCCAACATCACACTTCCAGGTTTCTCAGGGCTTGTATCCTGCCCCCTTCCATCTTCAGATGCAACACCTGAAAAGTGGGTTGCACACATTGCTGCTCCCTATTGCTTTTCATTAGAGCTGTGGCATTTGCTGTCCACAAGATAGCTCTCCAGCATGGCTCCATAAAAATGAGAAAAACTAACATAACAGTTTAGAGTAGGAGTTTTTGTTAATTCAGGTATTTTGATTTAAATATATTAAATAGAGCTTAAACAGCTTAACGAAGGGAGATGAGGAATAAATAGTGTGTGATAAAGGGGAGCTGATGAGCAAGGAGGAGGAAAGAGTAAGATAGTTAACCAAAAATTCTCAACAGGCATAACTGCATGCATAAACTGCTCTTAAATTCTCTTTGTCAAAAACAAGAGTGCATTCACCCCTCGTCACTGTGCACCAATATTAAATTAAATTAAATTTTATAGGATTTAGCATCCCATAATCTCTACTTCCTGTGGGGATTCGGGGCTCTTAAGATGTGTTTATTTCTGCCTGAGGCAGATAAAATCTTTGGATTTGGGATGAGAAGAAGGGTCAGAAGATAAACAGGTTCCCATGACTGGTAATGACATAGAGATTAAGAATTCTGACAGTAGCAGCAAATCAGAAAAGAAGCATTTATTTGAGAACAAGAGATTAAATGTGTAAAGTGAGTCACTGATGACGAAAATCTAAGTGCATATTAAGTGATTCCCAGCAATTTGATTAGGTAATAATGATCTCTGCCAATTAGAATACATGAGGTTTCAGACACTGCATTATTAAGACACAGCTATATGACAGTTTGACAAATTAAATCATTGATCAAGCCAAAAAGACCAGGATCAATTAAGAAAACTGTCTTACATCTGTGAGTCAAGACTGACTGATGACAATTCCGTTCCAGCTTAAAGTTACTGCTTGCAGGCATCCTAAATCTGAATACGTTCTCATACCACATTTGTACCTTGTTTTTTTATCAAATGCTCAAATCACTGCATATTCATCTGTTATCGAGGGCACATTCACACCCATGCAGAACAGTACAGACACAAAAAGTTGAGTTAGTTTTGAGAAACAGAAGTGATATAATCCTGTTACAGCACCATGCCAGCACAGCCATAGTTTCTTCAGAGATGAGCTAATGCCAACATAAAGCTCTAACCATTGTATAGGGTGGCCTTTGTCTGTGCGACCTCATCTTTACAAGCCTCTAAGCAATAGAAGCTTATCAAGAGCAGCAGGGATGAGGCAGTGTTTGCTGAGACAAAATGGGCACACTCAGTGCTCAGTGGATTCTATAGGCCTGTGTATGCTGTAGTGCGGGTTTCCAAATTGGCATATCATCTCGGCTTCAGTTGCACATGAGCACAAGAATTGTGTCCTCACCATCTCGGTGCATTATTAAGAAACAAGTCATGATGAGAGCTAGTGGATCAACACTGCCAGTGATCTGAGGGGTTATGGCTATGTGGCATCTCATACAGCACAGCGGCTACCCTATCCAGCTGCACAGGATGCCCAAACTTCAGGCAAGGCAGTCAGACACGGTACAGGCTGCATCTCCCTCCATGGCTGACACAGGCAATCCTCAAAAACTGTACACACTCTTGTGCCTGTTTCAAGGATGGATTAACTGAGATGCAGCATCTGTAGGTACATCATGCACACCAGAATAAAGCAAAGAAAACCTTAATTTTCTCTTTGATTTTGAAAAATTTCATCCTGCCTAGTAAAATAACTTAAGATTCACATGGCATCACAGTTATTCTGTAGCACAGAACAAAAAGATTTTTGTTGCTATGAATTTCTCTTGGCCATTCTGGGATAGGCGAGACTTTTCTGTATTACCATGAAGCTAGGAAGGATTTATTTTATTTACTATTTTATTCGTGCCAAAGTAAACATTTCATTAAAAATAAATAAAAGCTTATTTTTACATTTTTGACATTAATATGTAGAAAAATCTTCACCTAATGGAGCATGCTATTTCCCTTTTATCTTAAAAGAGGCATAAGGATATGTAGGTAATTTGCTAGTATATTACCTGGAAAGAAAGATCACAGGGGTAGATGTAAAAGATGGGGTTTGTCCCAGAATTTTACAGTAAAGTTTTAATTCTACATTTAGCCACAAGTAAATGGTCTCATTTCTACAATGGTAAATTCTACATCATCATCATCATCATGGCTTGGCTTCGCGGACAAAGATTTGGGAAGGGCTTTACCCACACTTACTGCAAGCACGCCAATGGCTGAAAAGGCCAATGTGGGATAGGCAAGACCGGTTGCAAAGAGCACACCAGAAGGTCTCCTTGGGTGGTACAGTTGAGGCACGGTTCTTTCTGCGCTGTCTTTTCTCCTCGAGACTGATTCTACACGTGCTCTCAAAGGAGGCAGCAGCGTTATGTATGGTGTGTCTCCAAATCTCCCGATTGGAGGCCAGGGTGGACCACTGATGGTGGTCAATATGGCCTAGGCTGAGGTATTGTTTCAGGGAGTCCTTATATCTCCTCTTTGGAGCTCTTCTCTTGCGGCATCCGGTGGCAAGTTCACCGTAGAACACAATCTTAGGGAGGCGGAAAATTACCATATCAGCCCCTCTATGGTCTATGGAATTCTGAAGTTTAATTCAGCCACTAAAGTATGAGTTTGAGTGCCACCTCTAACGCTCAGAGCTGTCTCACCTTCTATCAGTTTACCTCTCTGAAGAAGTACAGATTTTTCATTTGTCTTCTGTCATATCTGCCAGCCCCGTGCATGCTTGGATATGCTGGGTCATCTCAAATGACTCCAGGTGCTTCTGAACAGGCAACTGAATAAAACCCTCTATCAGTGATACCTGAAGAGCAATTAAACTCACAATAAAGGAAGTAATACAGTGAGATTAAATTGCCTAATCATTGGCACAATCTGAGGTGTCCTAAGGTACCTGAAATAGGTAAATACGACTAAAGGTTTGCAAGAGATTTTCCAAAGCAGCAGCTACAAACCAGGATAACCCATGGCATCAAAAATTACACCTACATTTCTGGAACTGGCCTCTCTCTTAAGGCGGATGAACCACAACACTTTTTACACTCTGTTAGTTTGTACTAACTAAATACAATGTGTGTAAATGCAGTCACTACATTGTAGCCATCCAAAATTAGATGGCCTAAACCCCATCCCCATCTCCCTTCTAGAGTTCACAATGCAGTTTATCTCATCCTAAAAAGATACTTTAGGTAAATCAGACCCTTATTTGGAGTACTTAATCTACTTTTAAATGACTATAAACAGTGTAAGTGGTATTACCTCAGATATTTACAGTGTAGGTGTCTTAGGTTCAACAAGATGGATCCTCTCAAAAATATGAAAAAAAAAGTAAAGAAAAATGGTGTTTACTTTTTTTTTTTCAAAGGAGGTGTATTGATAACCTTTCAACAGGCAGTCCTGGGCTATGAACTGGGAGCCCTACAGGAAAATTAGAAAGATTGGACAGGATTTTTCATGCTCAGCTCAAGACATTTGATGTGTTTACACTTGTTTGGTATTTCCATTCTGCATGCCATAATTAGCTGCCCAAAATCTCCGTATGTTGCCTCCAAGGAGTATATGACAAGATTCAGCAGCCTAAATGTTGCACTTACCTATCCAGAACATATAGAGGGGCTTAGTTAATGTGAGAGAATTTATATCAGAAACCTACACACCTCTGAGTCAACAACTGGAAGACACGAGGATTAACCAAAGGAAAATCAAACGGCATTAGGCAACTGAATGCAAATCTAGGTTCCTGTCACAAGTTCTTTATTTTACTTAAGGCCACAAGACCTATATATTATGAGCTGGGCTACCTAACTTTGACACACTTAGTCAAAATGTATATTTGCATTTAAATCTTTTGTGTTTTCAGTATTGTTTGGATTTATGTTTTCTTTGTAAATAAATTATTATTTGTTTAGTTACTTACAATCATTTTACACCATTACTTGAGGAATGTCCTTTTACCACACAGCGTTCATTAAAAAGGGGAGTGTAGCTGATGATAAGCAGGCTATAAATCATTCAGTGTTTCAGCTTCATGTAGGATTTTTTTCTTTCTCTTTAGGTTTGATGATACGTTCGAGTAAGAGAGATGAACTTGACTTCAGTAGTTTTAGACACATAATTTTGTGATTATGGCATTCAACTTCATGTTCCAGAACTGGATGCTACTGGTAGCATCTCTCTCCATAATACAGAGCGTCCAAAGGCTAGTTCAGACCTTCCCAAATATATAATAATGGGAATGGAACGTGACTGTTCTGGTGTCTGATTCTGTGATGTTCAACAACCATCCAAGGAGAAATATTTTCTTCACTGCAAAAGTCCTGGTGGCAGAGGGAATCTCAGTGTGGTCTGGGATCACTTCCAGATACTCCATGTTAAAGTAAATAAACTGGCACAGATTTGGATAACAACTCCGGAGCTCCATAATTTATACTAAACTGCACAAAGAGGAAAATTGCTCTTAACATGACTTCATAAAACTCTTCTGAGACAAAACCCGAAGTATATTCTCAGTATTTAAGACAAATTTGTGCTCCTACCTCTGGCTGAGTTAATTTCAACTTAGATCAATCTATGAGAATCTTACTTTACATTTTGATTTAAATGTATGTTGTCTTTCTGTCCATACAGTCCATGCTACTCATGGAGAAGGGCAATGGAAATCAGGATATACAAGGTAGACAGTATATAATACATGGTTTAAGTTCCTGTTTTATATAAATCTACATACTTCACATACTAAGTAATGGAACATTATGTTACATCATGGCCACATATGCAAAATTCTACAAGCATGCATACATGCAGACAAAGTCAGCTTAAATTCTCCTGTTTTATCTTTTCATCCTGACACTTGACTGACAAAAGTGATTGATGATGTGCTGCATTACGTATATGATAATGTCATTTTTATAAATGAGAGTAGAACTTTCATCATGGCTTGGCTTCACGAACGAAGATCTGGGAAGGGTTTTCCCCACGCTCACTGCAAGCGATGAGTGCACCCTTCGGGCCTGCGCGGTGGATTTTTTAGGCGAGGCACCAGCGTGCGCAGAACTGGCTCCACCCTTTACACCTGACGTTCATTTGCCAGGGCCTAGTGAGCTTTGACAGTGACAGCGAAGTTCTCGAGTTGTAGGTTTGTTTAGAGTATCCTTCTCTTAGATGATGGATGCCTTACAAGGCTAAACGAGCTCCATCTGCCCGGGTTTGGAGTCAGAGTTGTCCTTCTCCTAGGATGGTTGCCCAAAGGCTAGTGTACCCATCCTGCCCGTGGACACACTTTGTGTGACCTTTCAGCTGAGACCTGTCTTGCCTTCGAGACCCCACCGGAGGCATATGCCACCACCAGCACAGCTCTCAACCTCACAAGGGCACGCAAGCTCCTTCCCCATGGCAAGGGGGTGCCCGTGAAAGAGTCGCTGCTCTACCTCCCCACATCACAGACCCGGGCCTGGGGTGGCTGGGGCCTGCCAAGAATGGGAGTCCTGGAGGGGGAGTAGAACCTTAGCACTTTGGCATGAGTGCGATCACTGGATGATTTCAAGACAGTATCTAAGGCAAATCGGGCTATTCTTGGTGGTCCTATGAATCACAGAAAACTCTGTAAATTGAAGATGAGAGAAAAGTATTTGAAGAATAGTTCACAAAACAAAGTTAACACAGGATATCTGTATATTTCTCTAAAATTCTTATATGATATTAGATGCCTTGATTTGGTCCTTCAGTGGGTAAATGAGCAACGCTGTAATGTGTTGACCTTGGTTAGGTGCGAGGTTCCCATCAAGCTCCTCTATCACTCTCCTTCCATCAACAGGACAGTGGGAGAAAATACAACTAAAAGTTTACAGGTCAAGACAAGGACAGGGAGATCACTTACCAGTTATCATCATGGGTAAAAGAGACTTGACTTGGGGCGCAGTTTCCTTCAGGGCGCATCCACCTGTTCCAGTGAGGGGTAATCCACAGGCTGCAGTGTGGATATCTGCTCTACTGTTAACCTCCATGAGCTGCAGGGGGACAGCCTGCCTCACCACAGTCTTCACCACGGGCTGCAGGGGAATCTCTGGATTCCCCTGGTGCCTGGGGCACCTCCTTCCCGTCCTTCTTCACTGATCTGGATGTCTGCAGAGTTGCTTCTCTCACATATTCTCAATTCTCTCTTCTGGCTGCTGTTGCACAGCTTTTGTACTCCTTCTTAAATACGTTATATAGAGGCATTACCAATATTGCTGATGAGCTTAGCTCTGGCCAGCGTTTGATCTGTCTTGGAGCTGGTTGGAATAGATATTCTTCAACATGGCAACAGCTCCTGATGTCTAGAAGCCACCCCTGCAGCACACTCCTGTCTTCCAGCTACCAAAGCCTTGCCGGGAAAGCCAATGCATATGGAAAAGAACAGTCCTGCATTCATATGCATGGCTGCAAGGTGAGCTGTGAAATTCTCTGTCCAAAAATGTGCAGGGTGAAGTGCACAACTGTATTGAAGACCTTTGTGCTGACAGGACATACATCACAGGTAAACGAAAAAGCAGAAGAGAAACTGGAAAATAATGATGAAACATTGTAAGGAAAAAAAAAAGAAAAAACCCATGCTTGGGATACATAGCTGAGTTGCAGCTGCAGCACAGTAGAGAAAATACTTCGCACCACAACAGCATGGAAACATCTAACTAGGGCTCCAGGTAATTTTACAAATTGTGTTTAGTTACAGAGTGTGGAGCATCTTTGAAAGAAGCTGTTTCTCTAGTGATCATCTCAGTGTGAAACAATGTAGGTTTATTTAAGGATGAGATAAATATTTGGAGCTTAATTATACTGCCCTCCTTGAGCTGCTATGTGGAAGACTTAAATATGATCATTAGCAGATAAGTGAAAATGGGAATATGTCATGGTAAAGGTTGGTATTGCTCTTCACTAGAACATGGGTGTGTCAATTTTGGTGGATGTGGAAGTACTTGCATACTATGTGCACAGACGTCCTTTCTATCAGGTTATAAAAATTAATGCTTTGATACAGTCGTGGTCAGGTAGCAATTGAAAACTTATATGCAACAAACAAGTGAGAAAAAAAGAAGGTCTACTTTTAGAAGCTCCAAAATTTTCACCTGTTGAAGAAAAATTAAGATCTGCCTAATGAGTACAACCATATTTACCTTTTCTGCCCTCATACTTGGATTATATTCTGTGAAGTACGCTGTCTTTAGTATGCAACAGATGCTGACCCTCTCTCTTGCACAAAATGTGTTATAGGAGTTAGATTCCATAAAGAAGGAGCATATAAAATGGTCATCTTTACACATTTTAGTTTGAGTGCAGTTTTTTTTCAATTTAGTTATTTTCAAAGCTATTTTTTATTTTTTTTCTCCTCATCGAGACAGCCATTTAACTGGCTACCCACTGAGTTGTTCCAATTAACAGGCACCCGTTGCATTATTTGTCTTGTTAATTTTTGTGCCATGAAGGCCCAGTCATTAAAGTTCAGGCTTTGCTACTCTGTGATGAATATGTAAAGGCTCTCACCTTCAAGCACAGTCTATTCTCACTTTTTAGTTATCTTAAGCCACCGATGAATAGCCATGCACTTAAGAAGTAGGTTATTGAACTGGATTCACCTGACTTCAGCTCATATTTTCTACATTTGCAGTGTCTGCAGTCTAAACCTGCTTCACAAACTGGAAAGCAGCTGGTTCTGAAGTATTGGCTGAGTCAGTCTGATTTCTACTTTGACATCCAGAAAGAAATGCACTCACCTTGGTTGTTCTGTCTTCTCTAAACAGACCACCAGAGGAAAGTCAATAGTTCCTAGAATCCAAAAATGTTGCATTCACTGTGTACCAGTTCATCACCAGTTTGTTGCCTGAAATCCAGAGATTTTGCACAGCAGTGAGGAGAACTTGTTCAATTTATTCAATCTCACCTCTTCTCCTCTGTTAGCTATTTAGAGGCTACACCACAAGCATAATAGACTGAAAAGGTGAAATTTCAAATCTATATAGTGGATTATAAAAGACTATTATTATCTATGTCACTAAAAGGGAAAGTGCATCCCTTATGCAGTAACACCTACACAGTATGTTCATAATTTTCATGACAATGCTGACATTCTCTGTGTTTGCAAGGCAACATGTCCTCCTCCCACCTCCTAATCTCCTTCCTCTGAAAGAGAAATGTATTTTTAGCTGCCTCAGTGGGGCCTAAGGCATTGATTTATGAAAATAAGGTGGAAGAATTCATGAATTTTTTCTGACCTCCATCTCTCATTCCTTAGACATTTCTATTTTAAGACATATAAAATGAATTGTCCTAATGTGGCATATTATCACCTTGGTACTCTGTATTTCACATTACTCTAACATGCACACACACATCCCCATACACCAAAATAATCTGAACATTACTTTGTATTGAGTTTTAAACATCTCTTCATTACATATTATTCTTCTCTGGTTTTGATGTATGTTTTTCTGAGTCCTGAGTCTTCCTACAAATCCTCCCAAAAGACTGGAATAACTTCCTAAAGATACTCTATAAATAAGGAAAGACAAGAAGATGAAATTTTAGCAGTTTGATACAGATTTCTTTGTAACACGATCTACTGAAGCTAAACCAATGCCTTATTTTGCTCAGCTCTTGATTTTGTGGTTAGAGCACTGCACTTCACATTCCAGTGACCTCCATCACTCCTGCTAATTAATTCTTTGGCAGTGTTACTTATGCTTTATATAAACATCTTTGATAGTATAGGTAGTTCTCCGTTAGCAATATTGTTAAGTATTTTAGGATTAATTTGAAAATAAATTATAAATAAATCTCGGATTATGAGACCCTTGCAAGTGGCCCACAGAAAACCAGACCTCTTCATCCAAATGCACCAGAAATTGGAGGCATTTTCAAAGATAAGAAATTCATATTTTGACTCATATTTGAAACAAAATTGATAATGTTTCTAAATATATTTTTTCCAAGATGGAAGTCATATTTTCCTGACTATTCTGCTTGTGATTTTTTTCCAGTCTGAACTTTCAATAAATTGATCAAAATTTTGCTTGCTTTTTCCTGGGTGAAATTTGCCCATTTGCAAAAAATCATCAAAAAACTAACTTAATTCCTACTTAAATATCTGCTTCTGTTTAAGGTAGATGCAGAGTGGTGTCAAACTTGGGTGAATTTAAGCATTCTGTGGTCTTTGTGCTTTGTGATGTAGCTGTGATGTCATGCTGGGGGTAGCATTTTGGGCAGAATGAGTGATGACTTGAAGGTAAGAGGAGAGTTCCACTATTTCATCTACCTTAGCTATATCCTGAGTATCTTCTGTTTCAATCCAGTATCAATACAGTAGTGAAGACTAACCTTTCAGAAGACATTTGGAACAAAGCCTCACCTTTAAGGCAACGAGGGAATGAAAACAATCTAAAAGTGAACTGGGCAGCAGGTAAGAACAATGTCGGCTCAAACAAAAAGTAAGGTGAAAGGGCCATTAATAATGAAGAGACATCCAGAACAAATGTACTTGCTTCACAGCTGAGACAACTTGTGTGAATAATAATATTAGTGCTGAACTTCGCAGAATACGTAGAATCGCCCTTGACTTTGCTCTTCTAGACCAAAAAAAAAAAAAAAGAAAAAAAAAATCTTGTGTGAATAATAATATTAGTGCTGAACTTCGCAGAATACGTAGAATCGCCCTTGACTTTTCTCTTCTAGACCAAAAAAAAAAAAAAAAGAAAGAAAAAATCCCTAAACTCACAATATCTTTCCACAAAACTTTCTTAATTTGCTAAAGTGTATTTTATAAGGCATATATGTCATAGATGAAGAAATCCCTACAGAAACTGAAAATAAAAAAAAAAATTCAAATTCAAACTCAAACCCAAAACCAGAACACCAAAGCCAACAAGACAAAATCAATAAGTAGTTTACTTTATAACATAGAGAACCCTTTGTCTGAATACTGACTTTATAGTAATTTTTGCTTTATTGTTATTATGTGCAAAGGGTATTTGCATGAAGGAAATATAATATTTCATTAAAAACCAATGACATTAACACTTTCAGGTGCATAGCAACAGAAGTTCTTTCCTTTTTTCTTCTACCTGCATATTTCAGTACATTTCATTTGTTTGTAGTTTCTGTATGGCTACACCTCCTGTACTAATTTGTTAGGAATAGAAAACACGGGGCGGGGGGGGGGGGAAGGGAATTACAAAATTAAGGGCAATGATAATTTTT
>NW_010401385.1:0-27742 GCF_000710305.1 Buceros rhinoceros silvestris
TAAATAATATATTTTAGTATTAACATTTAAAATATACTGAGTCAATTGAAAAACAGGGATTTCATCTCACATTCTTTCTTCAACTGTGAAGTATCTTTCCGACATAAAAAGTGGTATTGCTTATGAGGAATAAGTGTTGGAAGGAATGTTGCTTTAAAAGGCATTTTAAAATATGTTGTGACTTCAGGAAAATAATATCCAGAATGAAATCATGAACTGTAGAATAATTTCCTTGGAAGGGATCTCTAGGGGGTTGTCTGGTGCAGGCTGCCTGCCTGATTGCAGCCAGGAGTAGTTCATTCAGGTGGCTTGAGGGCTTCTCCAGGAGAGGTCTGACCATCCCACGAAGGGAGATTTGAGATCTGGGCATCTGGTCAAGGGCTGCGCTACTCTCCCTTTGAGTTATTTCCTTGTGTGGAACCACTTTTTCCTCTCACGGTGGCTTGCCACCGTTGCCTTTCACCCCTCTACTGCACACCTCTGAGAAGAGCTTTGCTCTGTCTTCTCGGTAACGCTTCTTAGGTTGTTGGTGGCAGCAATTAGTCTCCTCCTTAGCCTGCTCTTCTCCAGGCTGAACAAGCCCAGTGCCCTCAGCCATTCCTTACACAGTGCACAATCCATCCCTCTACCCATCATAGTGGCTCACCACTGGACCCTCTCCAGTTTCTCAAAGTATTTGCTGTAACTGGTGAGTCCCAAAACGGGACAGAGTGCTGCAGATCGAACTTCATGAGTGCTGAGTGGAGGACAACAGTCATTTCCCTTGCTCTGCTGGTGACCCTCCTGTGATGCAGTCCCCCAGCCTGCTGCTCCTGTCGACCCTCAATCCCTTTCTGCAGAGCTGCTCCCCCCATCAGTCCAGCCCCAGTCTGGCCTGTGGCTTTCCCTTCATCTTCAGACTTCAGGAGGTTCCTCCACCTTGTCAGGGTCCCACTTGAGTGGTCATCTTGCTCTCCACTTATGCTCAGTAACAACCTTCCTTTCCTTCAGTCCCTAAATGGCTGGAATAAATTTAATTAATTTTAGTTTAAAATATATTTCTTCTTTTTTTTTTTTGTCTTTGATAAGGAAATCAATAACTTAGTAATAGCCTCACTGTAAAGGTTCAAATGTGTCATCTTCTCAGTTTTACCTACGTTTTGTTTTTTTAACAGATGAAATATAGAAATGAGATTCTGAGCACAATCTTTTTTTAATAAGTGTTCTATGCTGTCAAAGATCTGTTTTGACTCATAACGTGGGTTTTCAAGAAAGATTGACAGATGATGCCCGAGTAGACCTTTCAAGATTAACATTTTACGAGATTTACTTTGCAAAGAAAATGTTTCTCAGCAACATATAGATTCCACCAGCCTATAATTTACATGGGGTCTGTTTTCACAATGGTCAAACCAGAAATTCGAAAGTGTAAGTGTTAAGAGTTAGACAAAAATAAAGTCCTAATCTCTGCCTTGTCTATTTAATTGCTCTTCCAGGGAAAGATTTGGTTTGGTTGAAGTATGGCATGCTGGTTTGCATTTGCCTCTTTTGACCAATTTTTCACTCATTTGCTATAGCCAACCTTTTTTTTTCTTTTTTTTTTTACCTTTACAGGGTATGATATTGTATGTAGGTATTCATAAGGAAGGGTATCTTAACCCTCTGTAAATACAATTCACAACCTTCTGGTCCAGCGTAAAAAGATCCTACGTATGTGTGTGTAAAACAAAACACACAAACAATAGAGGAAATCAACCTAAACAAGGGATTTATGATGGTGTTGTGGGATTACTGAATTATGTAAAATTGGGCTACAGGAAATCCTAGTATGAAAGGAATAGTATAATGGTCTTTGCATTATAGTGGCTATTAAGAAATTGAATAGGTATGAGACATATAATAATCCAGACCTGTTCTCTAATGTATATTTTTAACAATCTTTGCAGCAGTATGTGCCGAGCCTTTGAAAGTTTCTGGTATTCAGGGGTGGAGGGAGGGTTAGGTCACTTTTGTGAGACCGAGCGTCAGTTCACCACGTGTGCTGCTAGAAGCTCACTGTAGGTAAGGACTAAATTTCTACAGTGCTCAGGGAGAGATTAAAAAAGAAGTGAAGGAATGGCTGGCAAGTAGCTGAAACTTGTGGTATTTAAAGGGTGCTCTGCATTGCTGGGCCAGTAAAGACCGAGAAGTTCAAGCAGGGCACAGAGAAGCTTGTAGAATTGAAATCTCCTTTTTGTGTGCTATAAAAGGATTTTTAAAAAGACACCAAAAAACCTAATGGAGATTCAGCTCTAGTCAAATAGGTAGAGAAATCACTTTGAAATCCAGATTTTCTTAGTTCAGGTTTCATCTAGGAAGAATTGCACACAAGGGACGAAACAGCAAATGAAAGGTAATCCTTCATTTGACATGGTTATCTTCTTAACTGCAATTGCAACACCCCTGCTATTTCAGTTCACCTAAAATTTATTCCATCAGGTATGGCCTTATCCATCTGTGTGCATTTCACACACTTTGTTTTATTCTAGTGTTTCTATTTCACATTAGTAAATGATGTGCCAATAAATAGGTGAGTATCTGAGACAGCTTACTGTTGCTGGCTGCTGGGAAGGGGCATGAAGCAGCAGCCTGTGTGAGGCCAGGCAGAAAAATACATTGTGAGCAGATCCCAGATGGGCACAAATGCAGCAGCCTGATCTCTTGGTGGGAAACACCAGCCTCTCTCAGTAGCCAAGCCAGTGCCACAAATCTGCACTGCTTTTCCTTTCCTTTTTTTCTCACTCTTCTTTGAATCTACTGTGGTTTTTAAACACACAGAACTTCCAACAAACCATGAACACCTTGAAGCCTGAAAACAAAAAGGAGCCTTGAAATGTTCTGATCTCTGGGGATCTAATTAATTTACTGATAGCAGCAAGTGCTCTTACAGCCTGAGCTCGTGTCACATCATTTTACTAAACACGTTTTCTTTGTTACACCTAGGAGCCCCTAATAAATGAGTTGTACATTCTCATTTCTTATTTATTAAAACCACCTAAAATTTTTGTTTGGTCTATTTATAGTACCTTGTACTTTCCTGAAATTCAAATGCTTTTCAGCTTAACTAATGGTGTTAATGAATGATACACGTGCAACTTCTAAAAGCACGTTGTCACAGCAAGCTGGTGCCTTTTTTCTTAGGCTGTCAACTCTCTGATGGCAGGTGACAAAATTAATGTTTTTTTCATATATACTAGTACATCAGGAAAAAGCCTAAATACGTCCAGTTGACTTTCCAGGGCTAAGCAAGAGAAAAGATCTCTTGAGGATGCAGCAGCAACCCTTTCCAGCAGCTTGGAGAAGTAACACCAATAGGAAGGTTATAATGAAAAAACCCTCTTGTAGTGCTCTGACTCCTTTTATTCCAGCGTGACATTTACAACAAGCTGTTACAGCAAAAACGTGAAGAGCTCGTTCACCTCTTTCTGGTATGAAGCATCAAGCACTTTCAAGACATCCTTAATACACAATTCTGTTACATGACTTTTCTTTAAATGACTTAGCCTTTTCTTCCAAAGGTCGTGCTGAGCAGTCACACATTGGGCTGAAGGCGCCAGCTGGCAATTTTTATTTTCCTGGGCACCAAAGGGGATCATATTGGCCAACAGCAGAGTGGTGGTGGGGCCCAAGCTGTGGAGTCCTCACCCAGCTCCAAGCAATGGTGGCAAAACACCCAGTATTGGTGGTAGGGGTAAGGTATTGTCGTAGTCTTGACTTATATTGGGATGTGATGATTGATTTACCCAACGCAGCAGGGCTTTGGCAAGCCTGAGAGAAGACTGGCACTTTGAAAAAGCAACCGGGGGAACAGAGAAGCCTTTTATTGTAGGGTTGGTTTGTTGGGGTTTTTTTGATGCAGACTTTGCTGTGCTTATCCTCACTTTTAGCAACTCAAGATGAGCTTCATACAATTTATGCTTGCAGCACTGCTGGACTTCAGGCAATTGTTACTGGAAGTTCCTCCAAATAGCGGGAGTAAATAACTGAGAGCTAGGAGAGAGATACTATATTGTGTTAAAGTACTCTGGCATTTTTGTTTTTCAAGCTTTCAAAAGAATTACTTCTCTCTTTGTGAAAATTTGCATGAGTCCAGGTTTTCTTTTCCAAAATCCTTCCTGATTCCCTTGTGGGGTCACTCTTGAGGGATAAAGATACCTGACGGAACAGCATTTTCCTGAGAGATGGGGCTCAAACTTCTGTGCTGCCTACCCAGGAGACTTCGCCATGCAACTCCAGGAGTCAGGCTGGCTGCTCACCTCACCTGTCGTGTTCCATATTCACCCTCCTGGTCTGCTTGCAGCATGGAAACCCCCTGGGTTTGAACCTCAGGATTTCCACACTAGAAGCTGAAACACAATTTTTCTTTTTTCTTTTTTTTATTCCAGTTATTTGTGACTGAATCATGACATGCTATCCTCTCCTTGGATTGTGTCAGCCATCCAAACTCACACCAGCCTTTAGCATTTATGAAAATACACTGAGGGATCAAACCAGCAGTGTTTAAGAGCTTCTAGGTAGTTAATTTCTCACATAAGAAATTAAGTTTCTACATCTGAGTAGTTTCCTATTATTACAAGTACAGTTGTGTGATAGGTACTATTCTATTATTTTTTCTTTTTAAACTTTTTTTTTTATTGGAAACCAGCCACTGGTACACTGTAATTTCACTGTGTGCCTACCTGCTCACACCAGAAAGCACGTGCTTACAGCCCGCCTCATTTTTATTTCTCACGGTAATTAGGGATGAAAATGCATCTTGCTTCTGTTCTTTTCTGTAAGTAATAGAATGAAAATGTTACCTAAAAATCAATGTTAAAAGTATTTAAAGCTAGAATCGAAACCATGATGTTGTCTCAAGAAATGCTGGATATTGTTTTAATACGTCTTTAAAGTGAGTAGAATTAAGGTGGAAAATTCCGTTCAAAATACCTTTTTTATATGATTAAAATCCTAACCTGAATCTTGCTGATACAAGCTTTCCAATGCTTCCTGTTTTATAAAATCATCTTCTGTTATGTATCATCATATTATATTTCTAATTGCATAGGTTAATATTTTTATGCTGGGTATGTGAATTTGGGAATGTGATCAAAACCTTTGCATCCCTCTTCCCCTGAAGTCAAGTTTTCAGGCTAGTGCCCGTAGCAGGCTCATGGCCAGAGGAGTCCAGTCTCATGGCAGAGCCACTGTTCATCAGTCGTTGGTCCAATTCATGCTGGAAAGTGTCCGCAGCTGCAGGGCCAAGCTTGGGGACCGGCATGTGGCATTATTGTTGGGGACCGCTGATCGTGGACACTGCTGGTGGGAGCTAAGGCAGAACTGAGAATAAGTGCTTAAAAGGTGGGGCATTAGAAAGTTTACAGTTAGGGTCTCTTCTCCTGCCGCTCTTGTGCATCTCCCACGTATCCCTGCTCCCCCTTCACAGTCCCAAGTTTTTCCTGCCCTCCCTTAATGAGCAGCTCTCCCTGTTGTCCGTTGCTCTCTTGGTGCTCCCTCCTCAGCATTACCAGGGAACAGATTACAATTACAGATTACTTCAATTCTGTGCCCGGTTTCAGTCTTCAGCTGTGAAGAAGAACAAAACTCACCGGCTGCGGTGCCTCATGCAGGTTCTCCTGCCTGCAAAAGCCCCGGGTAGATTTCTGCCCTTTGAGGCCCCACTTCAAACTCATTAACACTGTCACCTGCCTCTTCTCCCACAATTCGTGTGCTGTTTGTATGGTCCTTGGGGTGGTTCAGCCCTGTGCGCTGTGCTTGGTAGTCTTGGGCTTTGGCTTTAGGATTGTTGGGGGGAGTTGGTTCCCCTCTGGAGGGTGGGTTTTCTGTCATCTCCTCAGTATCAAGCAATTGTCTGCCCTCTGCAGCTCTCTGCCCTCAGGGTGTAACATATCTTCAGTATTTCATAGCAGGTTTCCTGAGCTGCTTTTTTGTTTCAGTCAGTGGTGGTGGTCCTGTCCTCTTGGAGGGATTCAGCTGCCAGTCTTGATGTGTTTGATGCGTGGCATCAGAGCAGCACCTTGCGCTCCCACGGTTTTACCTTCCTTCACAAACACTGAGTGGTTAAAAACAACATTTCCTTCATGTTTCCTACCAAGAGCAGCACTCCCCACATTCCACTGCTCCTGTCTCACAGTTCGATGCTTCCTGCAGCCCTGGCTGTATTTTGGGTCTAGTGCCAATGGGCCATGAGCAAGGACAACTTCATTGCACTCCATGTGGACTCCCTGATGGGTGCAGGCTTCCAACATGTGCCAGCAGGGCCCCACTGGGGTTTTGGTGTGCTTGCAAGCCTCCAGCTAATCCCAGTATCCAAACTGGCAGCACGCTGGCTCCCAGCCCTGGCAGTCACCAGCTCTGTCCTGCTCCAGTGACTCAAAGCAGCTGCAAGCCTGATGCAGCAGGTCAGTCGCCCCAGCGTGTCAGAAACTCTCCTCTTGTAGGTTTGGGGTTTTTTTTATATTCCTGCTTTTATATGTAAACTTCAAATGATAAAAAGAAATTTTTGTACATTGAATAGATGGTTTGTGTGTTTTGAACATTGAAGACTGAGAGTGTTTATCAGAAAAACAGGGACAGAAATTCACAACTACCCCCAAAACAAATATTTGGCAATGCTGAGGAAGTATACATTTAACATTGGATGTTAAATCCTGTCCAAGCAAAGCATGAAAATGTAAGCAGTTTCCAAGCAGTTACAACTCTAGCCTGAAACGTCATCATGAAGAAGAAAAAATTATTTTCAAAACTCACCTTATTTGTCACCGGGAATGTCAAAACCCAACAGTAATTATGATGCTACAGGCCTTGGATAGTGACTACAGACAGACTTAGAGCTGTTTGGCCATAGAAATACAGATGGGATTGGTCTGGAGATAGATACATGTACAAATGTGCTCAAACGTTGCAAGGATGGGTGCACACAGGCAGCGGCGATTCATGAGTGCTAAGGCTGAGCAGGGGTGTCTAAGCACACAGCCCGTGTCATACAGGTTAGGACTAGCTCTCTGCTTGTTTGTGCCAATAAATGTGCCCAACTGCTGAGCTGTGAGCCTTTTATTTGCACATAGTAAATCCTAATAAACCTCTCATTAGGCTTAAAATCATGTGGGAGCATGTAAGCAAGATAGTACTCCTTTTCCTGGGTCTTAAGGTTTACCCATTACCATTTCTAGTAAGAAAAATTATGATATATCATCGTGCTGATATTTGACAGCTTCATGAGTCCCCAAAATGTGTAAAGAATCATTACTGGTGCTGTTTTTCACTGTCGTGGTAGGTGGACTTTAAAACCTCTTTGCACTAGACATGTTCTTTGGTCTATCAACAATCTGAAGTTCACAGGCATGAAGTATTACTGGCCAAATTAGGATCTTTAAATTTAGACAACAAAAGTTGCTTATGGAAAAAGAAGCAGTGTTTCTGCAGCATGGAACTGGTTTCTGCTGTAAGGTTTTTACTGACTCGAGGCACAGAATAAGTCTATTTAATCATTTAATTGTATCTGGAAGATCTGGAAAGAACATAAAACCCTGGCAAGTTGGTAGCTTGGGATTTTTTCCCCATTCTGTATCTGAAGAGAGTGACTCAAGATGAAGCTAACAGCAGCTCCTAGCAGTCAGACCATGTGCCCCCTGTGTAGAGCTTTCTGGAGAGGAGGGGACCACATGCCCATTGCCACATCCTCAGAAGATGCCAAGCAGCTCTTCCTGCTCTCACAGCATCAGGAGGACCTTGACTGAGAGCTGGTCCTCGCCTGGTGCCCACCTTGTCCACCATTCTGCAGCCCACTCCTTACTTTTCTCAGTCCGGGGGCAAAGCAGAGCTTGCAGAGCAAAGTGAAACACACACAGAAACAAAAAGAGAGGTTCGGTTAAAAAGTAGAATGTTGACAAAGCAAACAAGGGCAGTGGGGCTTGGGAAGCTGGAAGGTTTTCCTCTGCCATTCACACATGTAAAATTTCAGAACTTTTTGTTGGAGCCTCAAAACTATCTAATGAAAACAGGTAAGTCATAGTCCTAAGTTGTTGGCTGTCCTACCTTTTTGTGGTTGGGAACCATCTACATGCTAATTCTTCATTTGTCCTGCTTTTGTTTTACAGTTCCTAGTTGCATTTTGTATGGAAAATGTTGTGTCTAAAACAACCAAAGTGTTGATTGGATGCAATATGAAATAATTCAGATCACATAATTCTGTTTTAAATACAACATAATAAACCAGCTGTTGACTTTGAAAGGTACGGATGTCTTGCTGAAATGACAGAGGTAACCAAGCATATTGATTCTGTACAGCCTCTGAAAGACAAAACTCCTTTCATTGCTTAACAGAGATGGGAGTGCTTTTCCTTTACTTTCCCTCTCAGGCATCCTGACACCTCCAAAAAAGCAGAATGCTCACCTGGTTTTGTTCTCACTTGAGAACAGACAAACTGTTATATTAATGTTTTAAGTCTTCCTAGCAATGTGTTATCAATTTTCAGGTGTTAATCGATGAGATAGATATCATAGTGAAACTACACCGAAAAAGCACACCGAAGCACCTGTTCACCATCTTCTACATTCTGCTTGTAAGCCTGATAAGTCAACAAAGCCTTTTCAGCATCCTTATGCAACATGCTCTTCTCTCCTGGTATTAGTGTATGAGCTACTGTTTACTCAGGACTCAACATGACTTAATTTTTGTTTGCTGGATGTCAGCTGTGTTGCTGTGTTTCAATTAACAGGTGTGTGTGTAATATAGACTGCAGTGGATATAGTTTTAATCCCGTATGTGCTTCTGATGGAAGTTCCTATAACAATCCGTGCTTTGTTAGAGAAGCATCATGTCTGAGGCAAGAGCAGATTGACATCAGGCATCTTGGGCACTGCTCAGGTAGGCTTTTGTTTTTCTGGTAAACGTAAATTTTCTGGTAAATGTAAATTCCCTTTTCCATTTTTGATAAGAAGTCACTGACCAGTGAACTCCTTGCCTGTATTTTAGAGTTTCCCATGCAGAAGTATGTTTACACTACATACATATATGCTGTGTTTACATTATCTTTTTTTGGCTGCTGTTACCTGGAAAGACAGTAGAAGCTCTTAGGAGAAACTAAGGAATAGTCCAACGGGTCTTACATGAGGGGGTGGTAAGAAGGAGAGCAAAGGAATACCAGAGTGTGGGAAACATTCCCTCTTGGTGCTGTGGGCTCTACAGTGTGTCTCCAAGGTGAGTTGACTTGGGCCCTGATTGCACAAATATTTAGCCATTTCCCTTTCGAGTGTTGGAATTCCACTGAAACCCTCTGTCTGCTGCCTTGTGGTTAATCACGTGCATGACTCTTTAGTTGTGGGGTCTTGCAGTTAGGACCTTCTCATGGGAATAACAGCTTTCCACCATCTCTTGGCCAGTTACATCTAGTTCCAAAACCAAAACAGACTCACCAAAATTACTGAAAAAATTGTAGATCAAAACCTACTGCTTGAGGTGTGCCATGTGTTGATCTGGACACTGGGGTTAGTGACAGGTACTACCAACCCAGTTGTATGGGAGGAACAGTGTGGGAATGTGTCCAGTTTTACTGCAATTAAAATACTTATTTGAATATTATTGTGGCTTCACAATGACATACATGTAGTGGTCCAGAAAGAAACCTTTCCTAATAGCTGTCCATGCATGTATTCATCATCTAGAAACAGAAGACACAAATGCAGTTGGAAAGAAAGATGACGGCATGCAGTATCGGCCAGAGGTGAAAGGTACTGTACTGACTTTGTGCTCTTTGGTTGTGGTATCACAAGAGGAGAAAATGGAGGTCCCTTTTTATCTGCCTTACTGCTTTGATTTCTGTAACCAAGTCAGACCTGCAGACAGCTTCCTTCTTACAGCATGTTGCAAGGCTGGCAAGAAGGACATGTGTGTGATTTCTTGAGTTTTGCCTGCTGTATTCCTCTAAGATGCCCAGCTGCTCACCAGCCCATGCAGCGGACACGGGATTAAACTTCCCCTCCAAGTGCTGTGAAAATGACTTTACTGAAAGACACCAAGCTGTGACATTCCTGATGAATGTCCTGATGAAGTTACACAAGCCTCCCTCCCATGACCGCACCTTTTCCGTTAACTTCTGAAAAACAAGGCAGACTCTATCTGTTAAGTTGTTTGGTTTGACATGTTTTCAGTAAAATAATAAGCTGAATCACATTGATTGGAAATACCTTACCTATTTGAACCTTACCTTATATTTAATCAACTTAGTATATATTAAATAATGCAGTTTCTCTTTCTGCTCAGTTGTTTTATGTGGTAGTAGCTTGTGTGTGTTAGGTGCATTCTCAGAACAAATGTGCTTCTGCATGTCATGGCTCTTGCTCAAGGTGTTGCTGTCCAGGACAAAACACCTCTGTCTTTCTCAAGTTACTGGTGAAGAGCAGATCTGCATAGGTGTTAACCTTTTCTTCTCTTCTCTCTTAGCACTGTAAATAGAATAGAATAGAACAGAATATTTCCAGTTGGAAGGGATCTACATCGATCATCTAGTCCAACCACCTGACCAATTCAGGACTGACCAGTAACTAAAGCATGTTATTAAGGGCATTGTCCAAATGCCTCTTAAAACACTGACAGCCTTGGGGCACAAATCACCTCTCTCAGGAAGCCTGATCCTGTTTGACCACTCTCTCCATAAAGAAACGCTTCCTAAAGTCCAGTCTAAACCTCCCCTGGTGCAACTTTGAACCATTCCCATGCGTCAAATAGCTGGAGAGCAGAAGAGGAGACCAGCACCTCCCTCTCCGTTTCCTCTCTTCAGGAAGCTGTGGAGAGCAATGAGGCCACCCCTCAGCCTCCTTTTCTCCAAACTAGACAAACCCCAAGTCCTGAGCTGCTCCTCACAGGATGTGCCTTCCTGCCCTTTCCTCCTCTGGACACGTTCAAGGACCTTCACATCCCTCTGAAATTGTGGGGACCAGCTGATCCTGTTTGTTTCTCATACTGCGTGCGTTGTTGTACAAGCACTTCAGATACGCTCCCAAGCCCTCTGTGCTCCCAGGAGCAGTGTCAATGTTCCCACTGGCATTGCCACCTTCAGGTGATGCCATGCCACCCCTTGGCTTACCTACTGCAGTGCTCGTGGTATCCCCTTCCCTCACTGGTTCTAGCTTAAAGCTCCCTCCATCAGTCCCACCAACTTATGCCCAAAGGGGCATTTTTCCCTCTGGGACAGGTGGATCCCATCAGGCCGCAACATACCTTGTATGTGCAAGTTTCTTTCATCATTTAAAAACCCAAAGCTGTGGCAGAAGCACCAGTTCCGGAGCCAGGTATTGATATCCTGGGCTCACCTGTTTCTTCCAGAGTCTTCCCCCATTATTGGGAGGATTGAGGAAACCACCACCTGTGCTCCCAGTTTTTTTAGCATTCTTCCCATGGCTCTGAAATCTCTTTTGGTCAATCTCAAATTTTTTGTCGCTACATCATTAGTACCCATGTGAAAGGGCAGGAATGGGTAGTAGCCTGAAGGTTGTACTAAGCTCTTCAGTATTGTGGTGGCAACTCTAATTCGGGCCCCAGGGAGGCAGCAAACCTTCCTGAAAAGAGGATCCAGTCTGCTAATGGGTGCTTCTCTTCCACTCAGGAGGGACTCGATAATGGCCATAACTCCCTGTTATAGTGCTGGTCTTAATGCAGGTTTTGTTGCAAGGGGTTGGTGTCTTCTCTCTTAGCTCTGGTCTTTAGCTTTTCCTGTCATTATACGTGCTTTGCAATCCTATGGCCTCTCAGAGTAAAACCATCCCACCATGGCTTTCAACATTCCTTGTGTTCTTCTTGAAAGACTATTCAGTGCCAAAAAGCTCCATATATTTTTCTTTTTTCACAGATTCTCTTATTTTCACTCCATATGATGCATCAGTTGGAATGATTTAATGTCAATTTTCACTTACATTATGAAGGCATAAAAGGCAGCAAATGGAATATGCATCTTATGTGATGTAATGAAACACCACTTTTGGTTCTGATTCAGAAGACGTTACAGCCTTTTATTCATTACATATAATTTGTCCTTGAAATCTAGTTAGTAGAAAAAACATTGTATATAATCATTATTAGTAATGTATATAGCTTGCACCGTCTCAAGTTCAGCAAATGATGTGCATAGAGGGGAGCACGCCTTGTGCAAAATAATTGTTTAGAAATCTTTTTAAGCAGTAGTCAGGTCTTTTTAGATAGTGAGAGCCTGAAGTGAACTACTTCAAATTACTTTTTCTTCCAGGAGAACAGTCCACACTTCTACCTGTTTGCTTTTGTTTTAAATTCCCTTGAGTTACTCTTGTTAAACCCTGTTTTCTGAAAGTATAATTCCTTCTAGTCTCTGGATCCACACCTGTTCCAGTCTTCTCGCGCAGTGCCAGTGGCTGCTTAAAGTTACATCAGAAAGCTTACTGGTTTTCTTGTACCAAGATGAGCATCAGATTTTCAGGGCTTGTGCATGCCTCTCCCTTCTGTTGAAGTATCTGAATTCTTACATCCCAATGACTCTTTCAAGGCTCCTACACCTCTACACTGTGAAGCTCTGCAGCAGTCTAGCTGGCCTCTCACGTTACAAATGGATTCCCGTCAACAGGTGGATAAATGTCTGGTTTACACTGGGAATCACCTCCTGCATTTAACAACATCTCTTTGCATAATACAAGTTTTGCCTCTGACTTGGGTGGCCAAGACTACCTGGCCGCGTTTCAGGGAATTTTCCTTTCACTGGGCCACTAATACATTCTGTATTAGTACCTACGTTAATACCAGACATGGCGCAGCTATCTGAGCAGACGAATACAGTTGTATGTAGTCTTTGTTTGGGACCTGAAGTGACAGTAATTGACTGCTTGGGGGTGGAGGGAGGCCTCAGTTTCGGGAAGAGACATCCCCACATTTCTCCTCTTCAACGTGTCACGACATAGTCCATTCCACCAGGGCAGTGATATAGTCAGTAGTAGGCAGTGTTCTTCCCTTGTATCAAGTCTTCCGTGTCGTTAAAGCACTGCCTGAACCAACAGGGTTCCTTGTATCTAAACCCTCTAATAGTTAGATTCTGGTTTTTCTGCCTGGAACAAATTAGAAAACATTCCAGAAAATGTTCAGGGAAACCTGAAACAGCAGCATGCCTTTTTTTGTTCTTGTATAAATGCATTCGCTTTCTTGCTGGTGTTATTTCAAATACCTGCAATTGTGTAAGAGATTTCTCTTCACAGTCCCTTTTCGCTTTGCACCTGCAGTTCATTATAATCTTGTGTTTGCGATGCTCGAGTCTATTGCCATGGAAATGAACATACTGCCACAATTTCACTCACATCTTTAGACCTCAGCTCTTTAGAGAAGTTCATTATGAAATAACTTCTGTATTTAGGACTTCTTACAGAAAAAAAATGTGGAAAGAACGATTGAAAATGTGCGCAGCTTTAAATAGTCTTAGTAACATGACAGAAGCACAAAAGATGTTGGGGCAGAAGGGACTGCCTTCCTGTGCTGGGCTGTCCTAGACAGAGCCTCCTGCTCACCCCACCTTCCCCCCAGGAGGATGGAGGAGACAATCAGAAGAGCAGACGTGAGAAAAACTCATTGGTCAAGATAAAGGCAGTTTAAGAAGTGAAGGGACAAAAAAAGAGAAAAAAGCAAGTGATGCAAAAGCTATCGTTTACAATGTCTCGCCAGCAGACCAATGCCCAGCCAGTCTCTTGAGTAACCACCACCTTGGAAAGACCAAGACCCCAGCTTGTATTGCTGAGCATGATGTTGTATGCTAGGGCATATCCCTTTGGTCAGTTGAGGTCAGCTGTCTGTCAGTTGGCTGTGTCTCCTCCCAGGCTCTTACCACCCCCAGCCTCCTCGCTGCGGGGAGAAGCAGGGTGAGAAGCAGAGGAAGCCTTGATGCTGTGCCAGCACCCTTCTGCAACAGCCAAAACACTGATGTGTTATCAGCACTGTTTCAGCCAGAAATCTAAAACACAGCACTGTTCCGGCTGCTGCGAGGAATGTTAACTCCATTGCAGCCAAAACCAGTACACTTCCCAAAGGAATGGGTATTTTAAGCTGAATTCAATATTTTGGTGTTCCCTCTCCATAAAAGCGTTTCTCAGAGGAAGACTGCTATTGTAACATGTTTTTACTGTAATGACCAGTGGTACCAGTCAGATCTGGGCTTTATCGATCTGTTTTCTACCCAGTAATCATAAAATGTGGTTCAGCTTCTTTCTAACCCTTCAGATTTTTTTCCTCTGTGTAGACACAGGAGAGAGCTCTCTGTATCTGTGCACTAGCTCTTGGCACCATTGACACTGACAAAGCTTGTTGATCCTCCTGCATTGACTTGCTTCTGTCATGAATACTTTTCTCCTTTCAAGAAACCTGACTTAAAAAGCATATTTGAGGGTCATTTTTCAGTGCAGTACATTCTGTAGGTGCCTCTGAAACTTCACCCTTAAGCCTTTGCTTTATTGTTCATTGTTCCTTTATTCACTACAAGTTTTTAAGGATATGCTATTCTTGGCTGAGATTTTTTAATGACTATCATGCAGCCATTTGTAAGTGTTTTTGTATATTTCTTTTCAAGATGCCAGTGATCAAAGAGAAGATATTTACATTGGGAACCATGTACCTTGTTCAGAAAGCTTCAATGGCTACTGTATACATGGAAAATGTGAATTCATTTATTCCACTCAGAAGGCTTCCTGCCGGTAAGTCCTGCATGTCTCCAAAATGTGCTTGAAATTGCTGTAAAGCTTAATCAAAATGCTCTCTATCTAGAGTTACAGCGTGTGTCAGTTTGCAGTTATCTGGCACGGGAGCTGTATCCCTGTGCTGGGGGCAGCACCCAGCTGCTCCAGTCATGCGGGAGATAGTGCTCAGAGGAGAGGCTTTGTCAGGCAGGTAGTTCAGAAGCTGAATCCCTCTGAAGAGTGTGGCCTCACTGTTGTCGTCTTAATTTCAGCTGCTAAATCCTACCTAGAGAAGAAAAAGAACCACACACAAAAAAAATGGCCGTTGCCTTGCACGGCTTCTCTGTATGACTGTGCTTTCCCCATTGACTTCTCAGTCTGTTCTTGTACTACCTGTACATTTTATTGGTCCTGTCAGAAACTCTCTCCAGAGTATCAGTATCTTATTTTTAACATCTGTTGTTCTTTTCCACAATAGTAACCTTCATCTAGAGATTTTAAAATGGCAAAATATTCTTTAGGCCATACTTTTTGTCTACAGGACAATCCAGCGATCAGTACCCTCAGTATTAAGACCTTCAGTGTTATCCAGGATACCTGAATGTTCCAGTTTATTTCCTTAGCTCTAAGATAACTATTTTTCTTTACATTTCACCGGCTAAATTCTGCATCTTTGTTTTCCGCAAAAAGTAGAATTTGTTTTAGAAGTTGTTTATAGAAAAAAACGCCACTTCTTCTTAATAAGATGTCATGCCCTACTTATCAGGAGGTTTCACTCCTGAACTTTTATCTTGCAAGCTTGTGCTTTCAGATTAATGTGGTTCAAGGTGCTATAACTCTTTGCTTTCCTTTGCTTTGGAAACTTCAGCTGTAAATCCATTAGATACTATCACATTTTTCCCCTTGATCTTTATCGATCGAGGCTATTAAGGGTTTTTTGTACTGCCAAGATTTAAGGGTTTCCAGACTGATCAGAGAGCAGGAAGCCCAAAAGGCAGAGCCAGTATGGTTGTCAGCTGAAGCATTCGAAAGCTTGTATTATTCCTTTTCCCATCTGAGACCCTTTCTTGTTTATTTTCACCCCTCCAATGGGACTTGTTTGTTTTTCTCTTTTTGCGGCCAGAACCAAGAGAACTCAACATGGCTTGGCTTCTCTTGGGAAACTGGCTGCATCCCCAACACCGTCTTGATGAGCATTAGGCAGCACTATTTGATTATAATATTCTTTTGGTCTAGAGCTGTGTTTAACACAATTTCTGGTGGATTTGTCCTCAAAATATTCAAAGTAGAGGTACTTCAAGAAAAAAATTCCAGGCTGAATTAACTAGTTTTATTATTTCTCTTTTTTTTTTTTTTTGGATGGCATTAATCATATAGTCACTTATTCAATTATGATTCAGTTACTATTCCATCAATGAAATATTTATTATTACTCTAATAATTACTGATAGGCAATGTTATGATGAATTTAATTAATTTACTCTCCCTTTAAATTCCATTTTATAATTAAATCTACTATTACTACCTTCAATTATTTATTGAACAACCTGAACAGTATCGCAGCACTGGACCTAGCACAACGAGCCTCAAGTCAAGAATTTCTGACTGCTAGTTCTTAACCCTAAAGCATCAGATCTCCTTTGAATTTTTCTTGGCTATTTAAATACTAATGGTCTCATACTTTATGTGTGTTTTCTACTGGAGCAGAATTATTAAGGAAAAAAAATTATGTGTATCAGAACAGCAATCCTCTGTGGTAATCATGCACTTCTACCAAAGAAAAAATTCTCTGTTTCTCTGGCAAGGAAAACATAGTGATGAATGCTAGGGGCGCATCGTTACTTTCAAATGCTTTGCATTCTCATACACGTCTGGCATATACATTGTTTAACTGGTCCTCATTCCCTGGTACTGATAGATGTGACGCATCAGGTGACCTACAAAACTGCAGAAAAAAGTCAGAGTAAATTCTGACTTTTGCTTTCACTGAGGGCAGTGACTCTTCCTGCTCACTCTACAGCAGACCCCAGGGCTGTCAGCAGGCAGCCAGGAGGAAGTCTTGTAGTACTCAGCTGCATATTATTTAGTTTAGCAGCATTTGCACGGCTGGGATCCGGCTTATCCCCTTCTTGTGCAGTGCAGTTCTGCCCTGCCCTCACGACAGGCTGCATCAGGGAGGCACGGTTCAGCCCTTTTCAGAGAAATCTAAACTTCTTTACGCTGACTCAATTAATTGACTGATCAGCATATTTTGGTAAATCCATGCTGACATCTATTTATCTTTTTTTATAGTAATGCTATATTATCTTGCTATATATTACTGCAGCAGAAAGCTTTAAAATCTGTTCTACTAGTTTAAGGTAGTTTAAACTAGTGCCTAGTACTTCATCCCACCACCAACATAGCTCTTAACACAAGCACTTTGCAGGAATTTAATGCTCCTGAATCTCCATCCAGTGTTTCTCAGAAATAATTTCCTGTTGCTTCAGTGTGTCTGAGAAAATGTCTTTGAATTACTGCTCTTCCTCTGCTTTGTTTTGCCTCCTCTGCTTTAAAGCAATTCTCACGTTGATCCCACTTTGACTGTTACCTTCTTCAATGAAAACAAAAGCCAAGTAACAATAAGAATTCAGTCCTCTTTACTAGACAGAATCCTCTTCCTTACAGTTTCTTTTGGCATGATTACCAGTGTGTGCCCCATCCTCTCCCTACATGTTTCTCCCAATTCCTTTCCTAACCATTACCGAGCTTACTAACGTGGGGGCTTTTCCTTAAGAACTCAGCTCTTACTGGAACGTGTTTCCAGCCTGAAGCAAAACTCCTTACACAGCATCTCATGGCTGGAGAAAGTAGAGTCACAAGATTATGAATGCGTAAACCCCAACTGTTACCCCAGCATGCAAAGGGGGATTAGGAGTCGCATTAGCAGTTGTAGGAAGGTCTGGGGAGTAATTATTTTGTTCCTGCAAACAGAGTTAATTCCTACCCTAGCACAAAGCTTTTGGATGGATGAGGCCGATTTTGTGTTGCGTTCGGGCTTACCTGATCCAGTTTACAAAAGGATCATTTCTCTGTCTGCTTGTGAGTATTTCTTCTCCAGCTTTCTACAGTAGAGCTGGAGGCCCACTGTATGGTTCAGTTGCCTGTACTGATGCATTTGCATCAGATGTTTTTAAACAATAGCTGTACCGGGAACTTGCTCAGGGACATAAGTAGAGGCCTTTGATTCTTCAGCTCAGTGTCTTGGGTGACTCGTGCCTTTCCTTGTTGTGCTTCCGCCTCTCTTGCCTTGAGACATGAATTTCTCCAGAGCACATTTCCGCTGTCACCTTCACCACTGGCACATCTGTCATTTCCTGAACACGTGGTGCTGGTCAGGAGCAGCCTCTGCCGCTTCACTCAGGCAGCTGATTTCTCTTCCACCCTTGGACAATTTTTGTGGATTCCTCCATTAACTCTCATGTGAACACTTGTGGCCATTGGGTTTTCTGACCTGACCTCTGTCGAATATTGGATTGGTGACAAGGCAGAAGGGGGTTTGATGCTGGTCTTGTCTAACAGGTTTTGCAGGTTTCTACTTCTGCAGGCTGCAGCTAGAAAAGGAATCTTCCTTCCCCCCATTTTTCAAGATCGTTTCACCTAGTTGCTTTATTCTTCCTAAATATTGCCACAATTTAATAACAACCCCATATATTCCTTTTGCCAAAGCAGAGCTTTTTCACCAACGCTGGTGTGTTTTCAGAGAGCCACTAGAAACCTTGTCTAGGAAAGCAGAGCATATCTGCTTTGTATCTTGCCACAGAAACACAAACCATTCCCCAAACCAAGCATTACCACACCTCTCACCAGCTCTTTCTCTGCTGGAGTCACCTTGGACGCCTTATTTCATCTGCAAAATGACTGGGCTGTTGTCAAATTACAAATTCCATTAAATATTCCTTTTCTTTTTCAGGTGTGAATCAGGATATACTGGACAGCACTGTGAAAAGACAGACTTTAGTATTCTTTATGTTGTCCCAAGTAGACAAAAGCTTACACATGTCCTCATTGCAGCAATAATTGGAGCTGTACAGATTGCCATTATAGTTGCAATTGTCATGTGCATAACAAGGTAGGTAAGGACAAAAACAGTGAAAAATTATACATTGTATGGATATACTTCTTCTGCATTTAAATATTTGAACCCCAAAATTTTACATGCTTTAACATATATCCTTAAATACTCCACAAAAAATACCTAATGACCGAAGCAGAAGGATTATATAATGCCCTATTGCCTTATTTTTTGTTGTTGTTCACAAAACACACGTTTCTTTAAGTTCCAAAGATGCACAAACCACCAGTAACTGCTCTGAATGCCCAGACCAAATACCCAGCAGAACAGATCAGCCTTGAAACACATCCAAAAGGTCAGCTACTGTGTTAGACCTTCACTGGAATTATTCCAGCATTGCTGGTATCTTACAGAAACTATGATCCCCCAGCTCCCGCCCAGTGAAAGCAGAGAGGTTGACACGATGCTGTTCCCTGCAGTGCCACTGTAAATGGTGTTGCATGGAGAGGGAAGTATCCCTCACACCATATATGCCTTCTGAAAGCTGATGTGCAGCTAGTTCCATTATTAGGCAGTCTCCATGGCAACCTGTTTTATGAAATGTAAAGATGCGCAAGCACAAAGTTTAAGTTTCTGGGTTGTCTCAGACTCTCATCCTGTATGAAAAAATGACATTAGAGCCATGGATTTCTTTTGATAACAAGGGAGTCGGTTTTCTCGTCAAAGACTTGAACCCACTGAGGACTGAGGGCTCTGGCATAGATTAAGGGTGACTTCATTACTCTATTGGTGCATGAAATGTTTAAGTCCTACACTTGGGCTTCCATGCCACGCTATGCCTTCCCCTCCCCACCCCCCTCACCCCCCAAGTTGTCTTCACTTTTTCAGCTCCAGATACATTGGGCCATAAAACTTTCTGCTACCGTGTTAGTGCATGGCTGCCCAAACTCAGTGATGTAGAGTGACACCCACGAGAATGAACAATATAGGCCTCCTTCCCTCTCTCTCTTCTAAGGTATAAGCACACATACCTAACATCTTCTGTACATGTGCAAGAGTTACTTGGCTCATGCAATTGATGTCATCCCTTTTTTACCCACCATCCTGCTGGCCAAAGCAGTGGAGTGGAAGGCTGTGGTTCAGTAGCCCTCCTCTTTCAGCCTCCCTGAGACAGTTCCCCAGCTCACAGTCTCTCAGGGACAGCCTGTCTTGCTGCATCCCAGCAGGACTGCTCCATCATGCATTGCCCACTGTCTGACGGGCTGAGTAAGTCCCATCCTGTTCAGAATCGCTGGCTTTTATGAACCCTTTCTAGTTTTGTGTCCATCCCCAAGAAAGGGACCATCTGAATCTCTACCCCACAGAACGTGCTGGGTGTGCTGTCTCAGGGTACCTGGAGGCCCAGCACTTCAAACGGCTGATTGACCCAGTCTTACCATCCACTGCATTTCAAGTGTGGAATATGTATAAAGTAAATCCGATGCAGTTATTCACCATGGAATGTGTTTTGCTGGATCAAGGCTGAGAGACGTAGCACCTTGCTGGTTTCTGCTTGTCAAGTTCAAGCAGAGCCCCTGACTGGTCTGGGTACCCATGGACATCCCCGGTGACAGTCCGGTACCAAACGGCAGGAGCATTCCCCCAGTCAGCACAGCTCACAGACCCCTCGCTATTGTTAAGCACCAGAAATTAAGTCAATGTGTTATTGCTAGGCTTGATTTTATGCAATGTATGTAAACTCAGCTCTCCTTTTTTTCTCTCTCTTTTCTTTTTTTTTAACAGAAAATGCCCCAAAAACAATAGAGGACGTCGGCAGAAGCAAAACCTAGGCCATTTTACTTCAGATACGTCATCCAGAATGGTTTAACGTAGTGATTTTTATACCTACATTGACCATGTGATGTACATTTTTATTATATCTTTTTTTAAAGAATGGAAATATTTATTTCAGAGGCCTTATTTTTGAACATTTTTAGTGTAACAATGTTGGTCTGTATTCTGAAAGCGTCAGCTCTAACAGCTATGGACTGTTTTAGTATCTTTACTTTTATGTTTTTGAATACAGTAGTTCATTTTCTGTATCTGTATCACATGGTTATATAATAGACTTGTGCTTTATCCATGGAATGTAATATTTTTGGGAACAGAGATTTCTCCCACCAGTGGTTGTAGATTGAAAAAAAACCCAAGAAACCAACAAAAAAGTCCACATTACCTAGCAAACAAGGCATGAACTAAAGGTAAAAATGTTTACAGCTTACTTTTCTTATGAGAAACTAGAAAACACTGTGTTTAAATACCGTAGATATTTAAATGTTTTTGGAAGTTAGTAACTGATTTTTTAGACACTGCCTATCGCATGAACCGTGAAGCTGTGTGCCGTGTGTAGTTGTAACATATTTATGAAACATGTGGGCTGGGTCTAAGCACTGCCATCTTCATAAATAATTCCAGCAATTTATTTTTAAAGAGGAAAATTATAAATTTCATAATTTGGGAAGTTACCTGGTAGAGCAGATGGCACAGGTCCAAAAGAAGTAGGTCTTAGTAGATTTAGGTATTGTAAAAATTGGTGGTGAATAATTGAACACAAATAATTGGAATAAAGCCTACTTTATCACTGTTAAAGCTGTTTTAATACTTCTTGAACTTTTTTAAAGAAAATACATGTTTTAACACCTACAATGCGGATTGTATAGTGTTTGTGATTGAAATAAAAAAAAATAAAAGTGAATGAATTACTAGTGCTCTTGTATAGAGTATTTTCAAGAGCTAAGGAAGTCCATCCGAATTAGTCTGCTGGTCATAGTTATATTAATAGACTGTTAGTTGTCGTTTGAAAGATCCAGAGATAAAGTGTGAATAGGATGTGTTCAGCTGTTTTAACATGTAGTTTAGGCTTTCAAAATTTTGCATGTAGGATTTAATAATCTGTTCAATAAAAAAAAAATGCTTTCAACATTTTGAACTGGAAAAGCATGTCACAATACAACGTTTTCACTATATTGCCTCTGGTTTAGTGTGTTTATTTGTTACCCCATGTGGTAATAGCAGCAAGCTGAAGACCTGAAATTGTTTTGCTGGAAAAAACAACGGTGTTGTTCCTGACCTCTCTTTGAATTCCCTCAGAGGAAAGCTCTCCAGCAACACAAAACCAAAAGTAGATCGTTAGAAATATGCAAGTTTGCTTTCCTGCTTAATTAGTAAGTTACTTAGCTTTCCTGGATTAACACTAATAACTTCATCAGTACAGAAGCATGACCCCTTAAACATATGTTCCTTTCCAGACATTGCTTCCTAATTTTAGGGGTTTCATGTTGCTGAAAGTATCTGAACAATCATGTGTGGATATTTTGTAGTCAGAGCTATTTGACCAAGCTCCAGGAGTGGCGTTTCACGCCCTAGTTTGAGCATCGCCGGAGCCAGCTGTCGCCCTGGCTCCCTGCAGCAGCGCCAGAGCCGTTCTGGCAGGATCGCCGAAACTTCGCCTCCCGCCGACCCGGCTGAAGGCAGGCAAAATGGATCGCCGTGAAATCACCCCAGAGGCTGACAAAATGCACCAAAATCGTCTCTCCAGTGTCACCGAGGAGGAAGAAGAACAAGATGCAGCTTACACAATTGTGACGGTCCTGGACAAAGTGGCCAACATTGTGGACAGTGTGCAGGCAAGCCAGAAGAGGATAGAGGAGAGGCACAGGGAGATGGAAAACGCCATCAAGACCATACAGATTGACATTTTAAAGCTTGCCCAGGCTCACGGCAATACAGGCTACACGGTGGACAAGTTACTGGAGAAAACCCGCAAAGTCAGCTCCACCGTGAAGGAGGTGCGGGCACGCGTGGAGAGGCAGAATGCCAGCGTGCGGAAGGTGGAAGCCAAACAAGAGGAAATGCTGAGGAAAAACAAATTCCGGGTCGTAATCTATCAGGTAACCGTAAGCTTAATTTCTTGCACTATTGTCGTTGTGCCGCCTTCTTTGTAGCCGCTGGTAGGCATTGGTTAATGAACCAAAAGACGCAGTCTGTCCAACTTGAGAGTTATTTTATGCTTTCTTTAACATTGAGTTGTGCTCCTCAGTGCCTTTCAGCATCAACCTACTGACGACAGCACACACAGTCTATTATTAGTGTTGGTAGGTCTCTGAGCCAGTCGTGTAAGATTAACTGCAGATCAGCAAGGACTATTTGTTGCCTCTCCGAAAGGTAATATGAGGCAGGCCCTGTAAATCTTGTCATACAAACCATGCCTGACATTCATCCCTGTTATTTTTTTCACCGTATTAGGTAGAAGTCCAAATAGCAAAAGTGTTTGCAGGCTCTCTGGAACACAGACTTTCTCCTAACACTAATTTCAGCACATATGGTTGATCTTACTTGTAGCATTACCCAGGCTTTCATACTGCTGGCAAACCTGGACTTTTTCCGTTGTCTCGGTCTATAGCAGTATATGCCCAAACTAAAGTTCAGACCCACAGACACTTCATGACAGCCAATAGACCGTGCATGCTCTACTTTGGAAATGGTTTAACCCAGCACTGCTCTTCCAGTCATATTAGACCAGCAAATCGTACGTTTTTGTTCATTGGCCTCATTGTAGGATGTTCACTGTTCTTAAAAGTTTTTGGGTTTGAACACAAGTTCAGATGAAAGGGCATGGCCTGGCCTGTGTTCAAACAAGTAGACAGTGCAGGCAGCTCGTGTTCATGGGGTCCATCGCTTGCTAGCAAGTGCTGTGAAACCCATTTGTTTAATGGCCTGATTTTTGCTGAAACCTCCCAGTCCCCCAAGTCAGTAGAAAGTAAGAGTGTTTAATCGCTTGCCAGAAGCATAGTTTCATACCAGTGAGTCCCCAAAGCTTCTTTCAGATGAGTTGTATTCATCATCAGACGTTCTTGAAAATACCAGCCCTCATATGTGTAACACAATGCGCCCCGATTGCGCAGCCTTACACCCTGGTCTTGCATCTGTTTGTACATAAATAACGTTACTTGCAATGAATGGAGCCGTCTGTTTCACTGAGAATATCACCACCATATACAGCTGACAAATTCTCCTGCGTAATCTAGCTTTCTTAACTGCTTCATTTTCTACTACTGGGAAAAAGTAGCTTAAAAAAAAAAAGAGGAGTAAAAGCTGAAAGTGGGAAATGTTGCCTCTTTAATATTATGTTAGTACTATATGCGGCCAAGTTGCGCCTCCCAGATTTTCTGACTGGATGACTTACTATGCATGTTCAGGAGAAAGCACGGGCACAATTTGGCCTGTTATTACAATTATTGCAAGTGCACCATGACAGAATAGAAAACAGACTCTTTCGCTTTTTCCTGGCAGCTCATTTCCCAGCTAAAGGTAATAAGTATCTCTGACTCCCCTGGCTAATGGCATAGTGCCATTTCATTTGATGAGCCTTTACCGTCATGATTGCAGCAGAATTAATGCTTTGAAAACATTTATTCTTAAAACAATATTCATTATATAACTTAAATTTTTCTCCTAGCAAAACGTGAGTTGTTGCTTATTTAAAAATGCAGTAAAATATGGTGAAAATGGCTTTACACACAGCCATAAAGAACAGCTGTTGCTATTTTCAGACTTTTCATACGAAATGTGGCTCTCACGATGCATACTTGCTCTAAGAATCACCTTCAGCAGGGGTTTCCGAACTCTCTGCTGGTTTTGCCGGACAAGAATGACCTGCACCCTATTCCATCTGTTTAATTCTTAGGTGGTACTTTTCAGGAAGGGGAACAGCATTTTTGACCACTGTCTTTCTAGCTTCCTCTTCCTACGGTAGTTAAGAACTGCCAGCCTTTTGTAAGGTAGATTGAAGAACCTTTTCCCTCTTGCATGGAGGAGGAGCAGATATGCTGGTCCCTCAGGGATCTGACACCTAACAAGGATGATAACTGCATTGCTCCATAAAAACTGGAACACGCGAGGTAGTCAAGGCTGTGCTGAAGCTCTAAGGCACAGGTACACTTGTGAAAGTCTCTTTCACATGAGTGCAGTGATTTTCACGCTGTTGATTTATGCCAGTGTAGGCATACTGCTGGTGTGCCAAGACCTGAATGCCTGAAGCTCAGCTACAAAGAGCGGAGTCCGCTAGTAGCTACAGAACCAGTGTACCCCCTTCAATGTATTTTACAAATGGGTATAACCAAGTTGTTTACTTGGTGGTTGTAAGTGACAGCTCATCTGTAGTGAGATTTTTTTCTGATGAACCATTTGGAACTTTGTGATGGAGCCAATGACCTGTGTGCAGCTGGTGTTGAATGCCTACGTGGGTGAGTGCACGTGGGTTTTAGTTTTAACTTTTGCCAGAACATTGTCATATGAGGAAAAGGGAAACACCAATTAAATCCTAAAGATTTTCTTTCAAGTAGATAGCTTTGATCTTATCATTGATAGAAGGAGTAGGCAAGTTGAAAAGGATCATTGGCTGGAGGAGATTGTCCCAAGAGACTTCAGCCTTGATGAAAAGACTTAGCAATATCCTTGCATTAAAAAGAGATAAAGTGTTCATCCTGGAGCTAAAGATTAGGGAAACTGAGAGCATTCGTTTTTAAAAGGACGTGTGGTTGAGGAGAAGGTTTGGTAGCAGGCAGCTCTTCTTCCCAGGCTGAGTGCACGATTAAAAGCGCCAGAGTTTCTAGTGAGGTCTTGGACCCTGGAGCACTATGTGCCGTACGGGCATAGCAGGGACTGCAAAGTACAGTGTGGGTTGTGCAGGACACTGTTCACTTCTGTTCAGGTTAGTCTGAATAACCATCTGTGTGAACAATCATTTCTTTACAGCCAAAGAAATTCTACCCTCTTAACTTGTTCTGGCTAAATTGTGGAGAAATTAAAGGGGTTTTGGTGGCGTGTTTTTTCATCCTGAAAGAACTTCTTTGATTTGCTTTTCTGCATGTTTGGCAAGTCCCTCTTTGAATGTGAGCATACAGGCACCAGAAAGTCCACGTTACTGGGCCGTTTTCTGTTACTATTTTACATAATCACCATGAACAAGTAACAACTTCCCGTGAAAGGGCACATACATTTGTTTCACTCCCTGCTGTCTGACATTTAAAATTAGTGGACAGTCAGAAACCAAGTAAGGTTATGGCTTGACTGGCCTACATAGATGGTAACAAGCGATTTATTTGCCCTGTGATTGCTCCACCGCACACACAGGGAGAGGCCAGCAGAAGCAGCCTTGCCTATGCTGCCCTTATTATGCATAAATAAATTAAAACATAAGTGGCTTTTCCTGGACACTGTCCTTCTGAGCATAATGGCTTGGACAGTAAAAATGGTGAGATATGGGGACAATAATCTGAAATCTGAATCGGAGACACTTCCATCCAACGTGGCAGTAAAGGTCAGGGTGTCACGAGCTCCAGAGACAAGGTTGCTAACACTGACTCTGAAAGACCTGGCACATGAACTTGCTGTCCATCAGCACGGACTTTTAATTACAGCTATTCTGCGAAAATGCTGTGAGAGTAACCGTGATATGAAAGGCAGCAAATAAAACATTCCTATTTAAAAAAAAAGAAAAAAAAAGGACAAAGGAAATGATCCGAACCATTGCCATTCATCTGGTATCATCCGGGCATAAGAACGGCAAGCTCGGAAGGGGCTCTGCAGAAGAGAATCATTAGTACCATGGAGTTAAGGAGCTCATCAAGAGCAGATTGTGATAGATGACTCATATTTGATAATTTCTCTGTTTCACAGAAACATGAGAGGTCTTGTCCTTGTTCATATTTATGTGCCTGATATCTTACATCATAACAGATAATCTGGAAAAACGACAGATGACGGTGGATTGTGTTGAAATGGCAGTGTGAGGCTCGTGGTGGATTTTTAAATGGTGGGTTTGCTTCTAAGACTGTCTTTGTCAACTATGTAATATTTTCATTAAAGACCTCGGCACAGAAAAAGGTGCTCAAAATGAGGAGCTACAGTCCAGAGAAAGTAATATGGAAGAGGAATGAAATCATCTTTAGAGCTAGAGTAATGCTAATCTGAGGGTTCACGCTGTCAAGTCCTGTACTTAGCAGAAGCTCTTGTCGTTAGTCTCCTGAGGCCCCATGGTTTGGAAAGAACAGAAGATGGTGAACTAATGGGTCACAAGATGACTGAGAATCCACTTCATGTTGTGGATCTTAAAAAAAGTGGAATGTGAAAAGTGAAAGGCTTCAGTCGAGGTGTTTCCGGAAGTCATACAGAGATGCCCAGGGCACTTGTCCACAACACTTTGGAGCCCATCTGGACTACTACACGTACAGGTCTGAGGCCCCCTGCTGAAGTAGGTTGTGCACAAACTGAGCAGGTTTGGAAAACAGCTGCCAGGCCAGTCAGAGGCATGGGAAGCCCTGGTACGTGACAGGAAACCAGGACGTCCTGGCTTGGTTTAGTCCAGCAAGAAAAGAGGCTAAGAGAGGTTGTGGCTGTAAGTAATGCATACGTTGGCTCGCGGATGAGGAGTCCACTAAGGACCATTGGCAAAAGGATGAAACGGGTGCAAGCTGTCTGTGAGTCATCTCAGGTCAGAAACAACAGATGGATTCTTAGTTCTGGAGACATGAGGGTCTAGTCAAAACCTTCTGCTAGAACTCATGGGAGAGAAGAAAACGTAAATTGCTATTAAAGTGGAATCTGAAAACTTAATGGAAAAGCAGCCGGTGTAGGCTGGCTCCCCGTGCAGCAGAGCACCGGCCTCAGACACAGAGGCTGCCTCAGCAGCCCAACCACACGGGGGCTTTGTTGGAGGCTTGTGGCATAAACCTTATAAATATTTTTACAGCTGGGACAGGTAATTGCCTTCACTGAGATTACAGAGAATAAAAGAAACCCAACGGTCGTGTTGGAGAGTGTAGCAAGAGTCCTCTGTGCGCAATGTCAAGCCTGGTCCCTCCGTTCAAAGCGCGGAGCTGGCCTCACGTTGTGCAGCCAGACGCTGGCCGAGTGGCAGAGCCAGCGCTGAAGTACCGCGCGCAGTCAAGA
>NW_010401385.1:27753-30141 GCF_000710305.1 Buceros rhinoceros silvestris
GTTGAAGCCGGGGAGCTGCCCTCGCTTGGGCCACCCAGCCGCTGGCCGAGTGGCAGAGCCAGCGCTGAAGTACCGCGGGCAGTCAAGAAGATCATGAATTACCTGTGATCTGTAGGTAAAAATCAACCACTTTCAACCAGTTAAAGAAAAATGGTATTTCTAGGAGCATGTTCAAAAGGGGAAAAAAGAGAAATAATAATTTTTTAAAAGCAGCTGTTGGGCCATTTCTGTGTTCCTAAAATGAAATAGGTTGCATATTTTACAGGGCTGTGTTCATAACAGATTATAAACTTGACACTACACCACCTGATCTGGTGTACCTGGGGTCCCCAGGCCTGCTCCTTTGTGGCCAGGCGGTCATCTCCCAGGGCCACCATTGATTTTTCTCCACCTATTAACACTGAGTGGTGGAAACAACTGATCTGAATTTGCATTTTGCACGGATGCAGATGTTCAGGCCTTTGCTTGTGGTTGTCTGCAAGCCAGCAGAAGACCACAGCTATATCATGAGCCTCCTGTGTCGTGCCTCTCCCACATGGTCCTAGGGTTTGCCTGGAGTGACTTATTGGCAGGAGCTGTGGCTGGCTGCTGTGGGCACACACAGGTCTTCAGTGGCACACGTCATGTCTGAGGCCCAGGGTCAGGAATGGGCTTGACTGGGAACATGCAGTTGGGATTTATATTCTCAGCATTACTGAAGATAGCTGAACCTTTCAGTGATTCCTTTAGTACGGGAATGAAGTTGATCAAAACAGTGCAGGCACGGACACGAGGAATATGTGAAGTCATTTACAGCATGTTCAGAATTTGGGACAGGATTCATCTTGCCAGGCATTAGACATCAGTAGACTTCCTTCAGGCAGGCAGAGAGACACGTATGGATCCCAAATCATCCAACCTGTTGCAGACATGTACTTCTGGACACATTTTCTACTTTATTAAGTACCTGTTATTCAACTCCATTGAGTTGAAAGGGTGTCTAGAAGCAAGATCGCATGGAGACATGGTTGCTTGAACTGACAAGTTCAGCAGCTCCTAATGTTTGACTGGGTTTCACTCGTACTCGAGAGCACTTTCCTGCTCTAGCTAGCTTGCAAGAGCAGTCACCTTGTCAGGAAAGAATGAAACAAAATATTACCAAACACGTTTTTTATCTTACCTCATCCTGTGATCGCTGTTTCTCCTCCACTGACAAAGGGTTGGTACCTACAGATAAATAGGAAGGGAGAGATTTCACCAGTTCACAAACCGGCAGACTGACCTGCAGAGCTATTCCCCAGTCTAGCTCCATAAAACAATAGCAAAGCAAAGTAAGTGTGGAGCTTTAATTTTCCCCTGGAGCTGCACTAGTCCTTTTTATGCAGCGTGTGGTGGCCTGGAGCCAAGGGCTTCTCTGAACGATGTGGTATAACGGTACCGCTTGCTCGTTGTCTGTAGCTTGCTGCAGTCAGATAATGAAAGAGTGAGCTGGGGTTCTTTATAGTTCTTGTACGCTGCTGGTTAAATTAATGAATTTCAGTCGGAATTTAAAGAAAAGGGATGTGTGTTAGGATTCAAAAAGAGAAATAAGGAGGGCTGGCTTCTTTTTCACCATGTAAAAATAATTCTAAATACAAGCAACAGTGCTTGGCCATAAAATCTTACACGCTGAAGCGTTTATTCTCGATCTACATTCCTTGGTAGAGTCCCTTAGGTGCCCTTTTAATATAATCCTACTTCTCTCCTGTCTGAGCTGCTTTTTGGCCTGATGGCAGAGGTTTTGAAATGGCATATTTGCAGAAAAAAAAGAAGGGATCACTCAAGATTTATAAAGCTTCACGCATAACTGTTAGAATATGAGTAAAAGGGCTGAATGATTGGCAATTGGTTATTCATCAGTGGTTTCGTATTGATTTAGAGCGCAATGTCAAAGGGGTGTTTTAGTGATTTACCTTAGGTCCTGGTCTGAATAACAAATCATTCATTAAACACGCAAATTTCCAGGGTTTTTTTAAACATCGTGTCGTTGCAGTTTCCTGCCAGTCATTTGCATCACCAGTTGTCATAGACACGGCAGCAGCGCCAGACCAGGCGCTGGCTGGCCTTTGACCATTTTGCTGCTTCGTGCTCTACTTCAGAAGTCAGGTGATCACCAGTCCCATCTGTGCTTACGTTAGTCATCACCTGCACCTTCCCTGTCACACATCCCAAGGCTGGAAGATCTTTTGCTGTGACCTTTTCCCTGTGCAACACAATGACTCCAGGTTATGGAGTTTCATCTGTCTCCCCTCCCACCTTTTGCTGTGAGCAGCTTCTTTTGGATCATTTTGAGTCTTGATTTTACATATATATACATACACATATTAAATATATATATATAAAATTTTATTATTTGATCATTCTGGTTTG
>NW_010401386.1:0-951 GCF_000710305.1 Buceros rhinoceros silvestris
CACCTTCTTCTGCCTCCTCCTCTTCTTCCTCGACCAAGACCATCCCGGGTACGCAAGCTGAGGCAGCCCCAGCACCAATCTTCTGCTCCTCGCCAACCCAGTCCATCCTGGGCACACAACCTGAGGCAGCCCCAGCGCCTTCCTCCTCCTGCCCCATGGTGGTTTTGCCCTCAGCAATCCAGCCATCAGCACTTGGGCAGGAAACAAGTGGCGCTTCGTGGCTGGGAGAGAGTTTGTGGCCATCTCCAAGGACAAGGGTTTCCCCATCCCCACCTAGGCAGCCAAGTTTGCTTCTCCTCCACAATCCAAACCACCAGTGCCACCCACTGCTACACTGCTGTGTAGCAGCACCCAGGTTTCCTGAAATTCTCAGCCCAGAGGGGTTGACCTCGGCAGGGAATGGCCGCAGTGCTGGCTGCTCTGGTGTGAGCTCCAGAGACCTTCTCTTCTCCTTGAGAGCACTAAATCGTGTTGGATAGGGCTCAGGAGGTACAGACCTGGCCCCAGCATGTTGCAGTGATTTGTGTCTCGCTGGAGGCACCCAGCTGACAACAATGGAAGTGTAAAGAAATGTAAAAATGTCAATAAACAAATGGAAACATTTTTATTTCCATTTTACATGTATGGTTACATGAAGATGAAACAAATAAAAAACAGACAAATGTCAACATGACTTATTGTCTTTCACAGCAGTGGCCACATGAAGTTCTAGTTGGGCCTTGGCCCTCTGCATTCTCTCCCTGCAGTGCCTCAAGAGATCTTTGGAGTCCTCCTGCATGGCTCATTCTTCCACAGGCCTTGGGCTTCCCTTTTCTTCACGAGTTCCAGCCAAAGCTCTGCTCAGCCAGGCCACTCTTCTTCCCCATTGTGTCCCCCATCCCGGCCACACCGTGATCTCAGCTGCCTCCAAGGGTAAGACAGAGGCAGCCCAGCTGGGAATGGACCCCCGGG
>NW_010401387.1:0-320 GCF_000710305.1 Buceros rhinoceros silvestris
GGGAGGACGTCCCATGCGTCACACCGCACATGTTCTCCCCGGGATCTGCCTCCCCTTTGTGCATCCCCCAGCCCCTCTGATTGAGCAGGAGCGCAGTAATTGGTTCCAACCACGGTAGTCTCAGCTGGTTCCTCCAGACTGTCAGAAACAGAAGAGTTAAAAGACCCCCAGAGCAGCCCTCAGGCAGATTTCCCACCTAACACAGAACCACCCCCCCCCACCCCAGGAGCTCAGTGAACCAACCCAAAGCCCACTGAGCCAGCTCAGTACCGCGCTCCAGTGCCTATTCCACCTCATCTTACGGCTTCCCCTGCTCATCT
>NW_010401387.1:524-1652 GCF_000710305.1 Buceros rhinoceros silvestris
TTAAGGGAACCCTGGAAGAAAATAGCCCAGGTCAGGCAAAAGCTGGCACGAAAAACAGTAGAGGGATGCTGGAAGTACCTGAGCTGGCAGGGAGCGGGACCCCCCTGCTGCTGCTGCTCGCAGGCTCTTGGTGATGGTATCGAGGGTCTCACTGAGGGCAGAGGCTTCCCCAGCCTGCCAGGGTGAAGAATCATCTTAAACCTGTGAGCCACAGCAAGCCCTGTAAGCCCCAGAGCTTTAGCTGGGGTGAGGCTCCTGCCTGTCCGTTTGTGCCCCCAGCGGGTCGCGGTAGCTGTGGTCACACCCCGGCACAGCGCTGGAGACAGGACGATTTGTCAGTGGTAGCCGGGGCCAGTTGCGTAACCTCAGCCTGGTTTGGGGCCGTTTTCTGTACTAACCCCGCGGCCGTCTGTGAGCTGTCCGAGGAAGCGCTGGTGTCCGGCGGAAGGGGCGTGTGTCCGGCCTCCGTTTCCTGCCCTCTCCCCGCGGCCGTCTGTGAGCTGTCCGAGGAAGCGCTGGTGTCCGGCGGCCGGGCTGTGTGTCCGCCCGGCCTTTGCAGTCACTAACCGCACGCTCGCTGTCCGCTCCCCTTAACCCTCGCGTCACCCTCTGTGTTTGGCGTTAACGTGGCTCTCCGGCAGCTCTCCGCTGTGACGGTTCGCTCGGGCACAGGCCCCCAGCCCTGATGGTCTCAACCCCATCTGGCATCGACCCCAGCCCAGGGCATCATTAAGAGCTGCCCTTGCCCGCAGCAGCCCTGGGCATGGGTACTGCTCCAGCCTCCTGGTCCAGGACTGGAGGAGAAGCCAGCGGAGCTGACAGCTCCTCACCCAGGGGAACAGACACGAGGATGCTTCACATGCATCCAAAGGGGAGAGGTCGTCTCCCTCCCTCCCCTTTTCACGTCAGTTTGATGTGAACCCACCCCCTAAAAACTCCAGAAAATTGATTTCTAAGCTGCAAAGGTGTGTTTGAGTAGCTAGTCATCTGGCCTTTGGTGACAAATGAGAACCCACCCGTGTGGGACACCCCCATGGGCTTGGTACTGTGACCCGTGGGAGCCCCAGCCCTGTCTCCATGCCCGTGTGCCCTGTGTCTGGGGCTCGCTCCCGCGGGAACAGCCGCGAT
>NW_010401387.1:1746-5829 GCF_000710305.1 Buceros rhinoceros silvestris
ACAGCCGCATTTCAGCTGGTTGCATCTCAGTGGTGGTGTTCTTCCAGGATCTCGGAGCACTGAAGATTCCGGAGCAGTACAGGATGATCATCTGGAGAGGGTTGCAGGAGCTCAAACAGAGCCACGACTATGGGGCCCAGCAGCTCATCCGCTCCAGCAGCAACGCCTCCACCATCTCCATCGGCAGCTCGGGCGAGCTGCAGCGGCAGCGCGTGATGGAGGCCGTGCACTTCCGCGTGCGCCACACCATCACCATCCCCAACCGCGGCGGGGCCGACGACTGGGCAGACTTTGGGTTCGACCTCCCGGACTGCAAATCTCGCAAACAGTCCATAAAGGAAGAGTTCACGGAGGGAGAGATCAACTGAGGGTCTCCAGGAGGCGGCAGCCACAGCCCGGGGAGAACAAAGGCCCCCATGAAAAATGTTTTCAGCCTTGGGCACCAGGAAAAGTGTGATTGTGTTGTGCGGAGAGGAACTGCACATGGTGGGTGGAAGCACGGCCCCCAGCCACGGAGGAGACACCTACCCTGGAGGGGAAACTGTGGTGGCTGCGGCAGAGGCAGCTCGCCGAGGGGAGCGCGGGTTTTCCACCCACCCGCAGCCAGGGAGGGTCCTCCTGGGGCTTTATGCTGGAGGATCCCCGTGTGCGATGGACGCAGCCTGTCGACGGCACGTTTTTCTCTTGGCCAGAGCAGCCTTTGTTACTGCTCACCTCCCCTGCTCCGTGTGCTCTCCACAGCGGTGAGGAGCCGGCCCTCACCCCCTCCCCTTTCTGTACAGAGGATCTGCCAGCGACTGGTGCGCAGCCACACAACCTGCACTCCTCCAGTTCTTTGTAGAGCAGAAAAGAACCTGTTTGTCAGTTCCCGATGTGTTCATGTACTTAAATATTTGTGTATAGAAACCGAAGCAACTGTACATACCGTATCCTCATTGTGCTGCAAGGAGAAAGATTTATTTTCATGTAAGCTATAAAAATTGATACTCACTCCTGAGACACCAGAGTGTCAAGTGAATTAATTTCCTGTTCTAGCATGTAAACATGCAGAAAGACCTGTCTCTGGCCTCATCTATTCAAAATCCCATTTTTCCCTCCTCCAAGTACCTTGCACACCATTGCAGAGGAGGGGGCAGGGCAGGGCAGGGAATTCTCCCGGGACGTTGGAGCTCTGGCTCCATCAGGGGTTAGAACAGTGAGCAAAATGCAAGAGGCGTCAGCACGGAGATGGACCAAGCAACCGCGTCAGCTCCTCCCAGTTTTGTTTCCCATTTCTGGTCATTTTGTCCAGGCGTAATTCGTCTATCGATTCAGGCTGGGAAAAAAACCTCAGCAGGGCGCAGGCAGAGAAGCAGGCTCCCTGCCTCCCCTACACGTGCTGGAAGGTGCCACCCCACAGCTGGTCCCAGGCCTGGCTGCCCCACGGGAGGTGGGAGGAGTGGGCAGGAGGGCAGGGAGCTGCTGCCTCTGCCCCTCAGCCTGGGGTTGCTTCAGGTTTTGGGCAGCCTGAGGGAATCCAAGCAGAAACAGTGCCGCCCAGCAGGTTCCCAGTGCTGTGTCTCCTCCCCACATCACCTTTGCGCTGGAGGCCTCCAGAGCACAAGCCTCCACCACTGCCCATCTCCCCAGAAAAAATGAGTGTGAACCTCATACGTGCCATACGAGCAGCCCTGGGGCCCAGCTCCTCCCTCCACCGCCTTTGTCTTGGTGTCCAACGGCAGCTCCAAGCCTTCAGCACGCAGCAGGCGCCTCCTCTCCCTCCCTCCAGCTGGGCTCTGCTCTGCTCTCCCGCCGGGGTGAGCTCTGGGTGCGAGGCCATCACGTCCCTCTCACCCCACCCGTTCAGAGCCCGACTCCTTGGGCAGGGCTCAAATGTGAAGCTGAGTCCGGAGGTAACAGCTCGGAAAAGCACTTCAATGCTTTAAGGGCTCTGAAAGAGTCACCCGGGTTTTCCCGGTTAGAAAAGGCTTCTCCGGGCAGTACGGACTGAACGCTCCCACCCCGCTACCCACGGTGGTTTTGTCACGTTACCTTTGGAAAATGTGTTATTTTTATAGCTGTGGTTTCTCCTTCTTTTTTGTAACAATAAAAGCACACATGGGAATTAACAACCAGCAACTAAAGTCGCGCTTATATCGTGTCCAAGTGTCCTCCGACACCAGCCTCAAAGGGCCTGAAGTTGCTTTACTTCACACCAAGCAACCACGAAGCTACAAAGGGATCAGGAGAACCCGAGCGCTTCCCTCACAACCGGGGTCACTGGTCTGGGGGGAGCTGTTTGCTCCCTGCTTCCCCCGCCCGAGAGCTCTGGGTGCTGGGTTCTGCTCCCAGCGCTGCGCCCGGGCATCCCACACCAGTCCCAACGGCAGAGCCTGCCCCGAACCCCCTCAAACCAAGAGGAACCCCACACGCTGCAGCGATCGGACAGGCAGCGGCCAGCGCCTTTGTAGAGGTCAAACCAGGTGTTTTCAATAAATGACAGGAAACAGAGGACAGAGTTGACAGCAATCTTTAAAATTTCAGATTTTTCTGAAAAATTACACTATTAAAAACAATTTCCATGAGAGAACCGTCTTTAGTTACAAACGTCACCGATAGCTATTTCTAGTTTTAGTAACGTACATCCCGTATGTAGGAATCGGAAACTGATTGAACTGAAGAATCTTGCAAGATGCGTCCTTTCTAAACTGACACTCCAGGCAAGATCGTTACTTTAATGCAGTTAAAAAAGCTCTCGGAACACTGGAATAAAACGGCACCGAGAGCCTGGGCTAAGGGCAGACCCGCCTGCTGTGGAAGGCACTATCTTTATCGGGAGTGTATACTCCGAATCTGCTGGACTGTAAAAGAAACACCTCTAGAGCCCACGAGCGGTGACACTCCTGCACCCAGCGAGGGTGGCTCTTAGTTCAGTTCCGCCACCGCAGCGTTAACACACAGCACGTGGAGCCGGGTGAGGAAAGCAGCTCCCGGGCTGCCGCGGGAGCAACCCAGCTGACGCTCAGCCCAGAGGCCCGATAACGCCCCCAGCAGCTGCCTGTCTCAGAACAGATGTTGCACATCTGTACAAATGCACCGATCGCGTTGTGACGCCCCTGCGGTAACGAGGTGCTGGTGACCGGAATGCCCGCGGGTGCTGCCCCTCTGCGGAACGGCCCCAAGTCCTGGCCACACCACAGAGCCCCTCATCTCCCCGAGGTCAGCTCAGTCCCAGCTCTCCCTCCCCGCTGTTCTCTTCCCACCCCTCAAGAAAATTAGATCAGAATTCCTTTTAAAACAGATTTAGAAAACCCTGTAAAAACAAACAAACCAATAAATAGGAGGCCCGGGGGCGGGTTCAGCGCAGAAGTCATGCTCCTGCCTGTACTGAGCGAAGGGAGCTCCGACCAGGCGGATGCTCCCGTGTTTTTCTGGAGCACAATGTCATCTCGCCTGCGAAGTTGCCAAGAGAGCTGCCCCCTGGCACCGCTCTCGTCAGGACCGAGGGTGCTTTACACCCCCTCACCACGGCCCCAGGAGCATCCTCTTCTCTCGGGAAAGCGGAGCTCTGTGGCCAGCAGAGCTCTCTGGGAGGAGAAGCCGCCTGGATGAAACTGCCCGGAGCCTCTCAAGGAGAAACACCTGCAGCCTCCGCACCGAGCACTTCTGGTTCAGAAGCAACTCCGACTTCTGGGCATCCCCAGCAGAAACCTCAACACCACAGGCCTTGTTCCAAGGTTCCAGTGGAGCCGTGGCCGGGTGGGAAGCGCTCAGGCAGCTCAGCTCCACGGCCACCCATCCCCCAGGCAAAGAGCCGCCTGTCACAGCACCTCCGTCTTGATGACCGATGAAACCAGCGCCTCGCTGCGCAGGTCGACAGCGGACCCGTTTCTCCAGGACTGTTCGGCAGCGGCAGCGACCTGGATGGTCCAGAGGAACTGCTCTTTGGTTACTGCGGGGGGCTCCTGGCCTGCGGGGACAGGAATGAGGCATGGGATGAGACCCACGTTACCGCCTGCACCACCTTCTGGCATGTCGCCACCCACAACCCCCTTCAGCTCCCAGGGCCTCACCATTCAAAACCAAACTTTCCCCCCCTGCCCT
>NW_010401387.1:6040-7938 GCF_000710305.1 Buceros rhinoceros silvestris
AGCCCCGACGCTGGCTGGATGTCTGTTATAAACAGCTGCTTTCTTCACAGATGACAGTACGGCCCAACGCGTTTCCCTCCCAGTTTTCATTTCTTCTCAGAACACACTTCCAGATCACTCATCCCTCACCTGTCCCACTGTCCTGAGTGACAAGCAAGTCACACCCCCAGCAGAGCGCAGCCACTCACTGGCAATCACCGACACGAGCTGTGGTTTAGGAAGACACAACCCACCGGCTCCCGTGCAGGCCGACCCCAACACCCGGTTGTACCGGGCTGCGGGCGCTGTGGTGACCCTGGCATGTGCCGGCTGGGAGCTCACCCTCTGCGCCACGCTGGCCACAACTGAACCACGACAAATCTCGCTCCCAGTTTTCACACCCACTCGTTTCTTTTGGAGGTTTCAGACACAAACAGAAATTGCCGTTGCTGCTGGAACAGCCTCCCAGGGAGGATTTCGCTGAATGCGGATCCAGAGAAACACCAGCCGTTACCACAAGCGCTGTCCCCCCACCTTTCAGGGTTCTCAGGAAGTGTCGGAAGATCTCCCGGTGTGCGTCCCTGTAGCGATCAGCCTGGGTCTCTGAACAGATGGGGACCGAAGTCCCGTGCTCCGTAATGCCCAGGGGATTCCGGTTATCCACCCGCAACATGCCCTGGGAGCCCCGAACCTGCAGGGAAGGCAGCACGCAGCAGGGAGAACAACGATGTTAGGCCACCAGCGGTTGATCTTAAACACCAGGCTGGTCTTACAAAAGCCTCGGTTTGTGTGACCAAGAAAAAAGTAGCTTCTAAAATGAGGAGTTTCAGCGGACACACCCCTGCATGCGTCAGGCACGACAGAAAACACCGGGTTTGAGCTGTAGTACCGTAGCAATCCCGCCACTGCTTTCTCCACCTGAGCAAAGCTCCTTTTTTAATCATTCACAGCTGTTCCTCCCCAAACCCAGCTCAGCCCATGCATCCGTTCTAATTCATGACACTACAGACAATTCGCCTCTGAGTTTACACTTTTCTTCCCCTTTAACCTCCTTAACTCTTGCCTTGCTGCACACCTCAAACACCCCGAGAGACACCAGATGGACTGTGCTGTGGCAGGAGAGCTGACGCCAACTCCTGTCCCGTACCATTGCCTCATGCACAGAATCCAGGTAAATGGAGGCAAAATCAGGGTAACAAAGGCGAAAGCAGACCGTGGGTTAACCAAACAGGAGCCACGCGCTGCTGCGACCACGTGCAGGGGCCCACACTGGCCGCGGCATCATGACAGCGGGGAGGGGACGCACCTCCAGCCGGTGCTCACAGCTGGTGGTGCAGTGCTGGCTGACATCCAGGGTGACGACGGCTCCGCAAGGGAACTTCATGCTGACCGCTACAGTGTCCGCGTCCTTCAGGCAGGCCATATCTGAGAGCAGAACATGCACTCGCTGACACTGGCAGCGGCAAACCAGGGAGTTCTACGGCTACAAAGTGCTCGTCGTCCTTCACACCGGCTCCATGGTACCTTCAAGCAGGCAGCAACGGCGACAGCCCAGCGCCTTCTGCAGCACACACCGGCTGGGTCACCGTCATTGGCACCTCTGCAGAACCAGCTCTGCAGGAACGCGCAGCCCCTGGGCCCGAACTCCACCTCCCCAGCCCGCGGCTCTCCCCAAAGAGCCCCTGCTGCTTCTTCCAAACATTTCCCTTTGCAGGTTATTACAACCAAGATCAGGCAGCTGCCAGCCCAGAGCCAGGAGGTGGCAGATGGTACCAAGTCCTCCCTGGGGCAGGTGGTTTGTGGCATTTCAGCGCTTTACGCCGATGGAACGCTGCACACTGCGCCTTCAGACAGCAGCCAGGCAGTGCCGGCAGCAGCTGCATTAGCTCGATTTAAACTTTGCATTCCCATTTAAAAAC
>NW_010401387.1:8051-8747 GCF_000710305.1 Buceros rhinoceros silvestris
CAGTTCATTTTTCCCCCAATGTGAGCACTGACATCCCGAGGCACAAAATAAACTACCACAAGATTTACTCTTACCTGCGCAGAACGCGTGGCCCAGTGAAAATACCGTATCTGGTGTGCTCTCTCCCAGCAACCACCTGACGACATCGATATCGTGCACAGCAGCGTTATAAAAAATTCCACCTGCAAGAAACAAAACTGGGCATGAAGGTCCCCCCCTTCAAACCCCCAGTCAAGGGGGGCTCCTGGCTGCACTGCCCAGCTCCTGGGCTGCGCTGGGATTGATACAAAGAGCCCCCTGCGTCGGAGAAACCAATACAACAAACAAGCAAACACGCAACAAAAATAAAGATGGGTAAAGAAAACGCTCCTCAGAATAAACCCCACATCTTCGGGCCACACAATTACGGGGATCCTCAACCAGACACGAGTCCAGCCCTTTGGGAACCAGCTCTCCCGACACCAGCTGCCCCGTACCTGACGTTTTCAGGGAGCTCAGGGGTGCTGCTGGGTGTATGCTGCTGACGGTGGAGATCCGGTGGATCCTGCCCAGCGCCCGGCTGTCGCGGACCTTCTTGTACAGGAACTGCAGCGCTGGGTCAAAGCGCCTTCAAAGAGAAGCGGGACACGGTGCAGCGTTTGGAAGAGGAGGTCACTGCCCCACGTGCCGCCGGCCCGACGCAGCCTGTGACACCAC
>NW_010401387.1:8803-11298 GCF_000710305.1 Buceros rhinoceros silvestris
ACGGCCCGCCGGCCCGACGCAGCCTGTGACACCACCTCGCTGAGACGGGGTTACACGCGGCTAAGTGACAACTTTGCGTCTTGCGAGGGAACCTCACAGTTGCGCTTGGGAAGACTTAAACTAACAACTTCCATGAAGAAATTAAACTGTGGGGACTAAAAGCATTGAGAGGTCCAGGAAACCACCCACAGCTCTCCTCGGGGCCTGGCCTACGAGCTTCGACCAGTTGAGTGCTGACCAGCGTCGGTGTCTGAGTCCCAGCAGCACCCACATGAGCGAACGTTTATTTTAATCTCCTAACAGCTAGATTTTATCTTCATTAAGCATGAAGAATTAACCCAACCCAATTAACTCCCAGCTGAACAGCGGGAACAAGCAGCAGCAAAACTAAGTTTATTTGAGGACAAATTCGGAAAAGTCTGAAGAATCAACGCTGCTTTCAGGCACGCGCTTCTGATCGGGTATAAATCAAGAAAAACGCTGGCCTTACTTGTAGAATCCACACACCAACGGTCTGCCGCATCTGTCAGCCTCATCGAAACACGCCTCGGCCATCTGCCTGTCCACGCCGGGCAGCCGCTCGCAAAACACCCCTTTTCCTGCGCCAGATGGACAGACACAGGCGTGAGGGCAGGACACGGTCTGTGCAAAGCCCTCGTCTCTTGCAGGGATACGCACACATTGTCCCAGGCCAGAACCTCTGATGGAACCAAAGCCCAGCTTGTCAGTTGCTGACGCCAGTTTTTGAGTCCTCTTTTGGGCTCCAGCGGTGGTTTTCCTACCTGGCTACAGACCCCAGGAGTGTGTCTGTTTCCAGAGCCACCTCTCCTTCAGCCCTACTGGTATTTCTACTTCTAGACACTCGGCACGGCTGTGCTGGGACCAGCACCGTACAAGCTTCACTGGTGTTAGGCCACTAACATCAGCGTCACCAACTCTTTAGTTTCACCACAGGCGCTGCTCGAGGGACACTGCTGCAAGGAGAGCGCGCTCTCAGCTGAGGTGTTCAGCCAGCCCACGGGCTCTGCCTCAACGCGTACCGCTGCCTACAGACCAGAGCGGAATTTGCCGCCGCTCCTCTTACCCGCTCGTAAGGCGCTGATGACCATCGCGGAGGCTTCTTCGGGCGGTGCACAAATAACGGCTCCAGAGACCCTGCAGAAGCCAACAGAAACACCTCCTGTGAAGACAAGTTTTTTACTAGAGGGAACAAAGCTCCGCCACTCCTATCAGTACAGACATAAACCCGTCGCTCTGGCAGAGCGGATTATGTTCTGAAAGGAACCGGCACCTGCTTGCGAGGGCAAAATACGGCATGACGTGTTACAACGACAAGAACATCAAACCCATCTTTCTCACAAGCTCTGCTTTCCACTTGTGCAACCAAGTAGTACTTCTGCAAAGTACCGGCTGGAGAACTGACTGTAACCACATCGCTCGGCTCAACTGCGATGCATCAGCCACCACCTGGCTATCTACAGCCACCCCCGTGTATCTCTACCGGGCTCAAAGAGCCACCGAAGCCAGGCAGCCTCTCTCGGGCAGGAAAAGCAGCAGGCATGCATGTCGTTTCCTGCTCTGTGGGAACGGAGGATAATGAGGGCTTTTATATTCAACAAAACTGCAACTAAACTCCTCCAAGTTCCCATCGATTCTGAGCAGGTGAGTCAAGCTTAGCTTCTCAGGGACTTCTGGAGCACCATGGGCAGGTAACACATTGCATCAGGCTCAGCCTTGCTCTGTTCCCCTCCCTGGGCAGGCAAGCACAGCCAGGGTCCGCACAGTACAGCGGCATTTCCCAGAGAGAGGTGGCAAGCCTTGCGCAGAGCCCATGGCCCCACGCCTCGCAGCAGGCCTGCACAGGCGCTAGTGGGGGACAGTACCGCTGATCGCCGAGTGCCACATCGGCCTCCTGCTGCCGCAGCACCCTGGTACCGGCCAGGAACTCGGCACCGAAGGTGCGCTCCACCTCCTCCAGCTGATCCTCCACCATGTAAAGCAAGCAACAGCCGCTTTCCTCCAGCCGGCTACGAAAAAAATCCGCAGCGCCCGGGTACCGGCCGGGAGCTCGGCACCGAAGGTGCGCTCCACCTCCTCCAGCTGACCCTCCACCATGTAAAGCAAGCAGCAGCCGCTTTCCTCCAGCAGGCTCTGAAACAAGGCTTTGTGAAGGAGGCCAGTGCCAAAGAGGGCAAGGCCAACGCTGCTGCTGTGCTGTAAGGCGGGTGCTGGGCTGTCAGAGGCCTCGGGCGCAGCAGTTCTTTGGGCAGCCTGCTTCGAGGGGGCAGACGCAATCCTCGTGTGGAAGGTGGCGAGTGCCGAGGGGCGGCTGGTGGAGGTGGAGGGCGTTGAGTCTTCCCTGAGGACGGCCACGCTTGCAGGGGAGCTGGCAGTGACCGGGTGGTGGGGAACCAGCAGCTTGTGGTAGGAGGGCGGCGAGGGGACCATGCCACAGCTGGTGCCGGCGCTGGCGGCGAGGATGAAGGAGGGCTGGG
>NW_010401388.1:0-233 GCF_000710305.1 Buceros rhinoceros silvestris
CGGGAACGGGGCAACCATCCGCGCCCGCGTGACAGAGGAGCGGTTGGGATGGCGGTGACATCCGTGAATACGGTGACTCTCTCCCCAGCGCGTTTGCATCTACTCTGGCAACTCATAATTCTGTGCTCGCTGAGTGACCCGAACCTCCTCGGGGTGGGGGGCATGCACCGATGGGGGGGACTCGGTAAAACGGTGGGTCTCTCCGCCTTCGTACTTCTGTAAAAAGAACGAAA
>NW_010401388.1:411-1016 GCF_000710305.1 Buceros rhinoceros silvestris
CTGAGGCAGCAGACCGTGATCTGCACAGCGGCCCTCACCCAAGCTTAGCACTCCAGCACTGTAAGATACAATAGCATTATATACCACAAATAAATCTGTTGGGTTTTTTGTGGGTTGGATTTTTTTTAAGTAATGCAAATCTAGCTGTAATTAATGCTTTTTCAGTCTGCCTCCTACAACCTGCTGCCATTCCCCTACCCCCGAAGTACTGACGTCAAACACAGCATTCAGACACGGGTTTGCCGATGGGTGGCTACTGGTGTCGCGGCTAGCTAAGGTCACAGATCCATCCTTCCTATTAGCTAATAAAGCTACATGATGATATCTTTGAATGGAGTTATTTGGCCGGTTTGGGGAAACACAGTTCTTTATAGTTTTTTTTCTCTCTCTCTCTCTTCTGCCCACGAGGGTCTTACACGAGTTTTGCAGAGCCGGCGAGCTCTCCGCTGCCTGCCGCGGCAGCCGGGCCGGCACCAGGGAGAGCCGCGGGGAGCAGTCCGCCGGGGGGGAGACAGACAGCGAACGAAAGCTGCGTGCGGGTAGGGGCGTGCGAGAAGTGAAACTGTACCTTCAGGAGAGTCCATGTTCCCAAGAAAAATACTCCT
>NW_010401389.1:0-234 GCF_000710305.1 Buceros rhinoceros silvestris
ACGCAGGTGTCGGGGGATGCAGTGCCGGCGTGGTGGCGGTGCGGGGACCATCAGATTGGCTTGGGCGAGGTGGCTTCGGTCAGCCGGCGTGGCGGAGTGGGGTGGCGTTGTCACCCAGTGTCACGGCATGTGCGATGGGGTGGCTGCGGTCAGCCGGTGTTGCAGCGCGCGCCAGGCTACCAGTTCACCCAGTGTCACGGCGCAGGGTGGCTTCGTCGCCTGGTGTCACGGGAT
>NW_010401389.1:552-836 GCF_000710305.1 Buceros rhinoceros silvestris
AGGTTGGCTTTGTCACCCGATGTCCCGGCGTGGGGTGGCTTGGTCACCCGGTGTCACAGCGCAGGGTAGCTTGGTCACCCAGTGTCACAGTGCAGGGTGGCTTTGTCACCCAGTGTCACGGCATGCGCTGGGCTCGCTGCTCTCCCGGTGTCGTGGTGCGGGTTGGCTTTGTCACCCGGTGTCCCGGCGTGGGGTGGCTTTGTCACCCGGTGTCACGGCTCGACCCGGGGCTCCCGCCCACCGCAGCCCCGCTCCCCCCCGCGCTGCGGAGGCGGCTCCGCCCC
>NW_010401390.1:0-419 GCF_000710305.1 Buceros rhinoceros silvestris
GATGCCCAAGGAGGTGCCAGGATGCATGAGGCCCAAGATGATGCCCAAGGAGTTGCCTAAAGATGTGCCCAAGGAGATGGCCAAGGAGTTGCCCAGGATGCCCAAGGAGCTGCCCAAGGAGAGGCCCAATGAGGTGCCTAAGGAGGTGCCCAAGGAGTCACCAGGATGCCCAGGGAGAGGCCCAAGATGATGCCCAAGGAGAAGCCCAAGGAGATGCCCAAGGAGGTGCCAGGATGCCCAAGATGCCCAGGTTGCTTCCCAAGGACTTGACAAAGAAGTTGCCCAAGACTCCACCCCAGGACCCAACAAAGCAGAAGATCCTCCATGGAGAACCTCCCATGACCCAACAAAGCAGAAGATCCTCCATGGAGAACCTCCCATGACCTGGTGAAGCAGAAGATCCTCCATGGAGAACCTCC
>NW_010401391.1:0-234 GCF_000710305.1 Buceros rhinoceros silvestris
CGCTTCGGAGGGGTTCTGCTCTACTCCTCACCCGCCCGGGGAGGTCCCTCTGTCTCCACCCCGATCCGCACCGTCCCGTGGGGCTTGATGCAGCATCTCCATCCCCGTGGAGATGCCCCTGCCTGATCCCACCACCCCGGGGATTTCCCTGTGGTGTCTCCATCACCCTAGAGGTGTCCGTCCCCGCTCCTCGTCGTCCCGAGGGGTTTCGTGCAGCATCTCCACCCCGTTGGA
>NW_010401391.1:510-792 GCF_000710305.1 Buceros rhinoceros silvestris
ACTTGGGAGATGTCTGTGCTGTATCCTGAGAAGGTCCCGATGTCATTTCTGTTACACTGGAGATGTCCGTGTCATCTCCATCATCCCGGGAGGTCCATGTGGCATCTCCTGCGCCCTAGAGGTGCCCATGCCGCATCTCCAGCTCCCTGGGGGAGTCCCTGCGCCACCTTCATCACCTTAGAGGTGTTTGTGCCACAGCTGCACCGTCCGGGGGGTCTTTGCAGCGTGTCCCCATTGCCCACGGGGGACTTTGCCATGTCTCCACCGCCCCGGAGGTGCCCC
>NW_010401392.1:0-4840 GCF_000710305.1 Buceros rhinoceros silvestris
GCAGCCCGGCTCCACGGGAGGGCACTCTCGTTCCACACAAATTGAGCAGCGGGAGCGTTTATCTTTCTTGTAAAAAGGCAGTTTAGCTATGACAGGTAATTTGGCACATTTCTAGTTGAAATGTGCCAAATGATTTGGCAGATATTTCGCATACATCTGAAAATAGGAGCACCTGCTGCTGGCCTATAGGGAGGCTGGCGGTGGGGGGGAAGTTATTAGTTCCTAATTATAGGCCCTGTAACAAAGCTGTCCCACTGGATGCGCCAGCCGGGCCCTGCCAGGGAAGGCCCATTTTCCCAAAGATGTGCAGAGCCATTCACTTTAAAATAATTTTCTTCCAGGCACCAGCATCTTTTCAGCCATTTTGGGTGACTCCATCACTTTGTGATGATGAGGAGCGTGACTGATCTGTTTTGTCAATCACACCGCATGACTGTGCGCATGACTGAATCACGATGTGGCAGATGCAAGTGAATCTGATGCACTGGGGGAGAGAGGAGCTTTGTGAAAACACTACCTCATACTCCAGGAACATCTCTTTCCTTTTTATGAACCCCCAAAGGGTCTGCTGAAGTTTAAACTGAAGATAGAGAAGGATCTTGTCACTAATAAAAGCTTAATTAAAACATGTGTAGAGAGAATATAAAAGAACTTACAAGAGGACTTAATTGTGAGCATACCAGGCTTCTGTAATTAGACCAATTGATTGCCCCAAATTCATCTGAGGCAAGGTTTTCAGACCAGGAAGAGAACTAGAAAGGTTTTGGAGAGGCTGAAATAAGTAACAGCAACATGAAACATAAGTTAAATACGAATTAAAATTACACATTGAAATCTTTTTTCCATGCCCATTTTCCTGATTAAATAGTCTTTTCTATTTGAAAAATCAGTTAAAAGTGAGGCTCAATGCAGACAACTGTCTAGTCCACGTGTGAATAAGCACTTTGGAAGCCGTAATCTCATATATTGACAGGAAATTGTACCAGTGTCAGGCCAAACCCAGTACAGAATATGAATGCAGTAACAGTTGACAGAACTGACAGTTTGCTCCTTTTCTCCTGTCTACATTTCTATGGGACAGACAGATGGCCAAACCTTTATTATCTTTTTAATGTAACTAACTGAACTTTCACTTTTCTTGCTTTGAATCATAGTTTTACCTCCGTCTTCAGATCCTATTATCTTCACAAATGGTTTGGAGCTCCATTTGATTTTCTCATAGCACCTACCAGACCCACCTTCCACAAAGTTTTATAACTATTTTTAATTATAAATGTTTATTAAAAATGAAACAAAAACCCGAGAGTCAGCTGAACAGAAGACAGGGGGAAAGGCAAGCAGCAAGACCAAACAGTGAGGGTGTGAGTGTTTGTGACAAACTCCACACACTCACGTAAGGTGTCACAGACTGAAGACTCCCCAGATGTAGCAGTCTGTGCAGAGTACAGACCATGTGGTGCTAAACTGGGGTGTTGTTTATGCTCAGAGATCAAATGGGGTAACTTCCAATAGCATCCCTCATATTTTCATGCCACATATAATCTCTATAAATTGCATGCCGACCCAAAATGACTTCTGTGAATATCTAAAAAGAAATCTAAGAAAAAAAAAAAAGGTTTCCATCAAAGCAAGCAGGCATGCAAAATCAAATAATCATGTTTGCTCATTTAAAACATTTTCCTATCCACTGGCAACAACAAAGTTCTGTTCTGGCAAAGCCTTTGACGCACACTTAGCTCTCAGCCCAGCACAAGAGAGAACTTTGAATCTTGGGGGCAAAAAGGTTGCACTGGACATCTCTGGATGCTCTGGGTGTCTCTTGGGTGCCAGAGCTGGCCTTGGGGTTGCTTTGACGGCCTCAGGCATCAGGCAGCACCTTGGGGATAGGGCTGGACCAGGACTGGATGGACAGGCGTGGGAAGAGCTGGCAGTGCATTGCTGGCCCTGACAATGCCTGGTTATTTTTCTCTGGTTGTTCCCCCTCTCTTCTCTCCCTGTTGTCCAGAGAGCACTCAAAGTCTGGGCCTATAAACCTTCCAAATTTTGTAGCAGGAAACCAGGTGAGATTACAGGCTGTAGCAATTTTAAATGGTTAATGCTACTCATTAGAGAACCTGTAACTCTTTTTAATAGTTTGAAAGGTTAAAAATAAGGGACTTGATTTTTATCTATGTGGAAAAAGACATTTCTTTTGTTACTTTTACAAGTGAATTTGGAGTTTATGGAGCATCACACTAGGCAAATGCCTTGAGCCAGCCACAGAGGAGAATAAGAGCAGCCTTGGCCACGGGATATGCATCTCCAACCTGTCCAAAGAAAAAACCTTCTCTTGGTACAAAGGGGGTGCTTGGATTAGTACACAAAAAGAAGTTCGTTTTTAGTTCGATAATAACGTACTAAAAAGATGCCAATCATGCATATCTAGTCAGGATCACAGGTTTATGTAATACATCAGATCAAAGGAAGCAGTCTGCAGGCAACAAAAAGTTCCGCTCAGATCATATCTGAGCTGGAGTTTCGAGGGAATAGAACTGATTTCCAAAGCCCAAAGCACCAAAACTTGGATTTCTTGTCCAGTTTCAACCTGGGAAAAACCTGGCAACTATTCTTCACACTCTTTTTCTCCCATAGATAAGGTAGAAACTAACCTGCACTTGTAGTAAACAGCATGTGGCAAAAAAAGACAGAGATGGAGGCTGTGTTGTAGCATGCAGTAACGTAATCTTTGGAATAGCTATTTCTACTGTTAATTTTTAAACAGCTGTTTTGACTTCACTTTGAAAACAGTGAATAATGAAAACTATATCTTTAGAATTACAGTATCTGAACAGGACTTGAGATTATGACCTTGAGACGATCACAAAGACTGGGTCATCTGCATCATTTTGCTCATTCCCTCTGCATTCTCTCTCAGTCAGAATTGTACAGTTTATTATTATTTTTCTTCTTGATAAAATCTCTAGAATGATAATGAAACAGCTAGAGAGCAGTGCCTGCTGAAGTTTCACAACTGTTTTGATTTTCCTTTTCAAGATAAGGAGTGAAAAGTGGCATTAAATTAATCCATTCCTGAGAACATCTCAAAAATATAACGAGGACAAAGTGGTACAAAATGTATTCATTCTCACGACTTCGTGATTGTAACCAGAATAGCAAATGGAAAAATGTATTAATTCTTTTAATAAAAATGTAATGAGGACAGAGGATGGAGCAAGATGAATTAATTGTAGTGGCAAACTTCTAACGGTGAGGCAGGGTCTTATTTGAATAACATACTGCTTTTCTGCAGAAAACAAGCGTAATAGAAAAACTGCTGTGGAGGTACCAGAGAGATACTGATGTAGTCATGATGTTGTAGCACAGTAGCTCCCGTTTTAGAAATGGGGTGGATTAATGGATGTTAAAGAATTGTCCAATGTTTGGTTATCCTCATACTTCATGATCTTGTTAAAGCTGAAACAAGAAAAAGGCAGTCTGAAAGGGAAAGAAAGTCTGTAATGATGGATGCCGTTAAGGAACACCGAACCTGGGGAAGAGGCAGTGATTGGGATGGCAACAGTTTTCAGGCTGAACTTGTGGGTACTGCTGGCATGAGTAGCTACTCTAGCTTGAGGGCAAACATTCCCTGTGCTTTGTGGTAGATTGGTCTCAGACTCAGACTCAGTCCATAATCTTTTACCTGGGTAATATGCCAGGTGGTCTTTCTTACACTCCATTGAAGGGTAGGATTGGCCCGGAGGAAACAGTCAGTTTGTCCATGGGTTCAGCAACTATTTTCTTAGCTCTCCAATGGAAAAAAAAATGTTGTGGTAACCAACACCTTCCTTCAACTTCCACAGCAGTCCCAGGCAGAGCAGCTCCAGGCAACAGTCTTCAGGCAAACACCCACCTCTGCTTTAGCACAGTGTCCCAAGGCACAGCTCTGCCCTACAGTGCAGCACCATGTTAGATAGCTCTGACTTGTCCTGCACATACTGAGTTGCTTGTGCAGTAAGTGCAGCATCTCACAGGGGTGCTGCTGCCACAGACCCTGGGAACTGCCTGGCGCCTGCACAGGTCAGCATGAGGTCATATAGCACTAGTGAAACCTCTCACCCTGCAATACTACTTGACAGTGTCACCCTGATACATGTACACATGTGCACTGTTTCCAACCGCAGAGCCGGCTCGCAATGGTGGTGATGGTCCAACTGTATGTGCTGAGGAGTCCCTGCCTGGGGTAGTCACGCACGGCTTTTCATTTCTGTTGTCAATCACACTTCACCTCAGGAGTGTGGTGAGGACGGGACAATGTGAAGACTAAAGCGAACCACATTTGCCTGATGGGGTTGGGAGGGAGATCCTAGAATCATAGTATGTACAGGGGTGAATCCCAAAAGGGTCTATTTCCACAACGATTTATGAATCCGCCACAGTCTTAACCCCCCACTGAGTGTGCCCAGATATTATTCCATGAAGGGAAAAGACTTGTTGGTGTCTCTTTCTGAGATTTTGGAAGATAATACGCATTTCTCAGCCTGAAGAGTGCAAGTGGATTTTGTATAAGTGTGTCTATGCAGTTTATAACTGCAATCAGATGGTGATAACCATCCCCTGGCAAGGGTAATGTGTTCTTACCATCACTACGTGGAAGGCCAGTTGGACTGCTTTTAAGTGCTGTTTTCAGTAAAATCCTTAATGTTCATCCACTTAAAACAGAGAGCTCAGCTTTTAAATATGGCTTAATAATAAAAGAGAGCTGGAAACTGGCTTACAGTTTCCCCTGCAGGGCTCCCATGGTGCCAGTGTCATAACAATCACTTTTCAGAGAGCTGGCCACCTCTAGCATTCGAGAGTGCTG
>NW_010401392.1:4921-13173 GCF_000710305.1 Buceros rhinoceros silvestris
CCAATTGTAATTAAATAAGTTAAAGATACTTCTCACAGCTAATTCAGGTTGACAAATACTTCCCGTTCTGTGAACCTGTGAAAATTAAGGCAGCGGATTTTTCTTCCAAAGTACTGTTTTAACTTTAATGAGTTAGAAGAATTCTGCAGAGTATTCTTCAACCCTTTCCCATGCATTTCCACCAAAAAGGGGGCCTTTGCTGTCCCAGTTCTGTGGTGGGGATGCTAAGTCACCTCAGTGTGCTGATAGAGCTTGCTCCTGCTTTCAGCTTGGCATCCAGCTGAGCGGCTTGGTCCACAAGAACAACTTTTACTAATTATCCATCGCCTTCTCTATTGACAGATAAAGGACACCTTTGTTGTGGAAATGACTTAAACAAGGAACGTAAAAGGGAGGAAACTCACCCAATGCAGGCCAGGCTCCGAGTGAAGGCTAGTTTCCTTAGTGTGCTCCTAGTCAGCTGAAGTCAAATGACCATAACATGTGCTGCTCAGGAGGAGAGTGGGCACACGTGCAGCAAAGGAAATCCTTGCTCTGCCTTCAGTAACAAATGGGAGCACATGTGAGTCCTGAGGTGCGATATGGGCCACGTCAGCCAGCCAGCAAGATTCTCCCCAAGACGTTACCCTGATCTGCCCTGCCAGGATGAGTGGGTTGCACGGATTGACAATCTGATCCTGCCGCATCACATGAAGGTTGATTTCATGACCAGCAAACCAACTTTCTTAGGACAGTGCTTGTTGTCTACCTCTGAAACACACTTTTATGGTAGCCAGTAAATAGCTGGGAGATTGGCATATCACTTCTGCTAGTCCTGTTGGTCTCACGCATCGTATGACAAACCCATAACCATAAAAGCTGCTCTGTTTCTGTTCTGCTATACATATATGAATTATGATTTTAGCCTCATTGTCTCTTCATTCACCACCCTTCAGTAAATTTTCTCAGTCAGTGAAGTTCATGTGTTCTCTGTCCTGTGAGTTAGTAAAATGGATTCGGTGATGTGACTGTCTGCAATAGCATCAGGCTATTTGTGCTGCTGGTACTGACCTCTCCCATCCAGTATTCTGATGTTAGGGGCAAAAACCAGCCTGCCTTATTACAGCCTATTAAGAAATGTGGTTTGGGGTTCCCTCAAGGCAAAAACTGTGATTTGGTTTTCAATAGGTTTGGTGGGGGGGGTTTTGTTTGTTTTGGGGTTTTTTTTTCGTTTTTTTTTTTCATAAGAGCATGTCAGAGTTGACATAAAGGTTGTCAGGTGTGAACATGGATCAAAACTTCAGAAATGAGGTCTCATACCTGCTAAGTTGGGAAGTCCCTCCTCACCGTTGCCCTCAGAAGCAATATGGAACTTTAGCTGGTGCCATGCAGTATCACATTTTACCAGGCTCTTAAAAGCTAACAGGAAGTTGCCACTAATGTATAAAGGTGAATACTGATGCAATCTGCTCACACAGTGGTTCTAGGATCCCCTGCCCATGCTCACAGTGACTGCAGGTTAAAATGTGAGGCAGTGTCTCAAGATCTCCACACCTGGGGTGCAGTTCTATGCTTGTCAGCATGTTTACAAAGTTCTCACAATTTTCTGAGATGATTTGGCTCATCACAATTGGTTTTTAATCACCCGTGATACTTCATTTACAGTACCAGTGTAGCTATAAGAGAATTAATTTTCTCCCTGTGATAGTTGTTAATGTAATTCATGCCTTGCTTTTAATTGCTGGATCAAATTACTTAGTGTATTCTTTCACGCATCATTCCATGATGGAGAAGTCCAGAAAGGTACCTGTATGCCTGGCTTCTCCAAAAAAAAAAAAAAAAGAGTGACTCAAATGCAATTTACTAAATAAAACTTTATTCTGTCCTCAAAGTGTATTTTCAAGAGACAGAGGGCTAAATAAGAACAGTTTGTAAGTAAATGCAATCCTGCATTCAGTAGGTAAATGTACCTACTTACCTCCAGAATGACCGGCTGTCTCAGTTCAGATAAATCAAGTGGCACTGTTTCTCTTTAATTAACACTAGCGTTAACATTAAAAGATAAAATACAGAAACATAATTAAGAGCTGGCATTTAGCCATCTTTCAGGACTGAGAACAAAGAACAAGATCTGCTGTCTTCTCTCACTGGCCTCTCTGCTTTGTGCCAGTCTGGGGTCTCCCCTCCAGCCAAAAGCACAAAGGTGAGCTTCAAGCTTTCCTGAAAGAAAGCCACATCCTACACATGTCCTTGCTGCTACTGTTGTCTCCCATTCAGGCTGAGAAGTTCTGTCTTGCCACTTACATCGGAGTAACAGCCAGCCTCACCACTGTCTTCAGAGCTGCCTTGGGAAAGGGACATCAAGGGCAAGACAGGGGGATGAGCCTACAAAGGGAAAAGGACTGTGGCGCAGGCAGAGAAGTGCTGGTAGCTGGTTTTGCCATGTGAGACCTCTTAATACCTCTGTGCGTTGCAAATACCCTGAAGCTGGAGTACAGGACTCCAGGGATTCACGTGGAAGCAGAAGGCAAGAAGCTGCCAGACAGCTGCCTTGGCACACAGGAACAGCAGAGAAGGTGGGCAGAGGCAGGAAGAAAAAGGTGCATGAAACCCGGGCCTGTTCTCAGGCTGCAAACTGGGATGCGGGACCCAAACATCAGAAACACCAAGAGCTGTAAGGGTTCTTTTAGCTAACCTAGCCATGAGCATAAATTTTAATGCTGCTTAAAATTTGATGTTGATCTACACAGGCTTTGGCAGCAGTAGCTCCACTGGTTACAGGAGTCAGTGCAAAAAGGCGAGGTCCTGTCCTTCCTGCCAGACCCTCGCACTCCTGCCCCAGAGAGTGGTGGGCGGGGGATCTGCATCAGCCCCTGCTCCAGGCTCACATCCTCCGGCCCTGCCCTTCCTGCCAGACCCTCGCCCTCCTGCCCCAGAGAGTGGTGGCTGCTGCAGCTGCATCAGCCCCTGCTCCAGGCTCACATCCTCCAGTCCCATGTCCATGTATGACCATGCCTAAGATGGAGGAGTGAGGTTAATAGGCCATATCTTGGTGTGGAGATGGCTCTCATGGAGCAAAAGTCAGGGTGTGAAGAGGTCTGTCTCTTCACCTCTGCCGTGATCCTGACCTGGGCTGACCATGCCAGCCAGAGCCACCAGCCTGGGACTACAGCAGGGATCAGGAGAAGACACGGGTCCTTCTCCAGCAGTTATGGCCCTTCTTCGCTGCTGCATCAGGACAGGGTGAATGGAAGGCAATTTTGGTGTCTACAGATGTCCCATGCCCCAGGAGGACGCTTGGTGGGGTGGTTAACCCAGGAAACTCATTGCATGCTGCTGCCAAGGCCCTAAAGTTTACATGGCCAAAAGTGGGTGGGACATGGTGTCATAGCATTGCTCCTGCAATGGCAACCTCTGCCCCGGGCTGCTGAAGGGTGCAGGCTCCCACCACACGGAGAATTGCCTGACCCAGCTCTTACGTTGTTGAGATGAAGCAAACGCACTGCCTTAAGAGAGTCCAGTCCTTCATGACAGGCCCTTAGATAAATGCCTTATATCTAAGCTGTTAGTTAGTTTTAGAATAACCTATTAAGAAGTATATAATATATTCCTATCACAGCTAAATGTCATCTCCTGTAAAAGCAAAGGTATTTCAGCAAATAAAAACCATGTAAAAATAACACTTGGGAAAGTATATTTTTAAACTTCCACTGATGTTTATTTTTGAAGCCCTGAAATTTAATTCGTGTGTTGAATAAATACCCTTCAGATACCTAATCTAGTTATTATTCACATTACAAAGGGTAACGTGTTCTTTTCTGTTCTTTTGCAACATCAAAAATAACTATGGCTATCCCTTCAGATGCTGATGGCTGCACATTCCCTGCAGGACAACAGGAGGGTGAAAACAGAAGAGGGGAAATCCACATCACATCACAGCTCCCAACAAGTCTGTGTCACGCTGTTTCAGCATTGCAATACACTGAGATCAAAGCAAAATGGATTCATAATAAAGGGACATTTGTGGTAAATTGTTGCCGTAATATGTAACCATAAGGTTTGCCAAGATGGGTGTCCTGTCAGCAGCAGCTCTCTTATAAAATAGACTGCAATTCTAGCAAGTATAGGAACTGCCTGCAAGCAGCTAAATGGCAGCTTATGAGCACATAAAGATGCTGTCGCTTACATAGAGCATTTGAGTAACAATAAATAGTCTTCTGCTTTCTAGGTAGATAATATGAAAACCCAGGCAATGCTAAAAATGTCTGTGTCAACTGGAAGAAACGTAGCTTCACCACAGGGGTGTTTTCAAGAAGGAACAAAAAGGAACTGTGAAAAGGAGGGAGTGTAAAGGAGCTGCGCAGACGGGCTGTCCACATCTTCAACAAGTCTAGTGAGGTCAATAGCGGCAGCTGTTCATAACCCCCCTAGCCCCAGTTGCATCATGGCCACCTCTTCAGGGCACGTTCCTAGGCAAAAATGGAAGCTGAATTGCATTATGGGGACACCATATTCTTCTTTAAAAGCAGGAGACATATGCAGCCATCAGCCAGCTTTGCTCAAGGTACTGCCAGCAAGGTAGCTGGGGCAATGGAGTCAGTGTGGCCTGCGAGACTCGTGCAGGAGATGAGGGAATATCTGTGGGAATAATCTGCATTCAGCTGTGTCCACCCCCAACTGCGATGTTTGCAGTAACCAAGCGGGCTGTTCTAAAGCTAGCTCAGGCCTGTCTGTACAAACTGCAGAACAGAAATAGCCTGCAGGCAGCTCTACTTTAGGGTATATATCTGTCAGTGTTTTCCAACTCATAATCATACAGCAGTGAATATGAGGTAGGCCAGGCTGGCTAAATGGTCCTCCACATCACTGTTCCCTGTTCAGTTATGTGCATTACAGCTGGCACTACTTCATGTTGTAAACTGAAAAGAACAACTTTGACATGAAGACCCAACAGAGGTACAAGCTAAAAATAGTTTTATGTAAAAGAGGTAGTCTCTGTCTTTTGAATGGACAGGCAAAGCAGGTCAGTAACCCTTACTGACAAGTAAGGCCCGTCTTTTTCTTGAGAGGTTCGTCCCTCTCACAGAAGACCACCCGGACCATCACACTACTCTCCCTCTATGGCAGTCTCAGCAGAAAGCTTGGTAAGGCTGGATGCAAAACCCAGCCTTGACTTACAATGAGAAAGACTGTGCAGGGGGTGAGAGCTGAGCAGAAGCGAGAGGGGAACAGGGAAAATAGAGGGCTGTGTTTGGTAAAACTGGGTACTCTTCTGGTAAGGATGGTGAGGTTGTGCTGCTGTTCTGCAGCCTCTGATATAGATAACAGGGTGAAATGCGGTGTCTTGAAGCTCAGTCATGAGAACGGTCTAGTTTCCTGGGTAGTGACCAGATGGCTCCCCCTCCCAGCAGCTTTGAGATTACACTAAATGAGGAAAAGTGGCTTATGCAGGGAGTGGCAGCACTTCAATCCAGAAGCATCTTGAGATTCAGACAACTGAGGGTGTTAACCCAGAAGACACCAAAGATTCAAGCCAGCAGTCGTCCCATGAGGCTTAGCCAGGAGAAGCATGGAGTTTGGCTGCTGGGCAGGACTGCTAGAACCATGGCACAGCTGGGGAGTGACAGTTTGGGTCACCACCCAGCTGAAGAGGACCCAAGGACTTGCAGTGTGCTGCAGGCTGAGGTAGTTGGGCACACACTGTGAACAAGGCCAGGTGCTCACTGTATTAGAAGGAGCAAAGCTTTCAGTCAAGAGTTGATTTTATTTCCTGCTACTCAGCGGCAGTGAGGTCTCACCCAGGATAGAGCCCAGTGTGTTGGGTTTGTGTTTGGCATGGTTACAGCAGTGGAGGAATGGGCTGCTGGGTGGCCCCTGTAAAAAGCTTTGTGAAAAGCTTCTCTGGCTGCAGTTTGGCTCTGCCTCTGGAATCATCGTCTCTGCAAATAAACATATTTATGAGAGGAAAAGTGTTTGACAAGGACCTTTGTTTTGGGAGGTCTCTTTTTCTTTGGAGGGTGAGGTGTGAAGTGTCAGGCCTGTCACAGGTCCTTGTGCTGCACAGATGTGAATTGCGAGGTCCCTGCATGCTGCTCCTCCTGTTGTTCATGGGGAAGGGTAAAAAGGTGCCTGAGTCAAAGAGAAAAGATAACCTTTAATGAGATTAGAACTTGAGTCCGGCTGCAAGTTTTTAATGAGGAACTGAGCCTGTGATTCCCTCCTTCCACTGAGAAACAAGAAAGACCTCTTGGCTGTTCAGCAGTGCTCTACATTCCCATCACCTCACTCCAACCTGGGCAGAGGTTTGATCACTGTGCGATACAAGAAGGAGCAAGTAAACTTAAGGTTTGCAAGAATTAGAACTGGATCTTAATATATATCCTAAAGTTTGCTTGCTCGTCCTCGTGTCCTGCAGCAACCAAACCTCTGTCCAGGACACAGTCAAACAGTGGGGCCAGGGACGCACACCAAGTCCATAGCACATAGTGTCCCAGGCAGGTTAGCATCCTGTCCAGGGACTTTTTTGCAAGGTTTGGGGATCATTGATGAGAGATGTCTCTGCAACCATGGGAGGGCATTGCCTGTTCCTCACTTCCAAAACCTCTTCTTCCATCCCACTGAGCAGTTTAAGATGTAGAGAGTAAGTTTTGGGTACCAGCTCACATCTTTTGGGGGTTGCCACTGCACAAGCACAGAAGGAGGGAGGTGATGCAAGCCTGGTCTGTGAACAGAGGAGCTCAGTTTCTGTTTGGCAAATCCGTCCATTCACTAGAGTTTTTTTATTTTTCTGATTGGTGGAGCAAATCACCCATTAAAGTGTATTCTTCATGTCCCCAGGCCCACATATATTTTCCAGCAGCTCTCCTCAGCATTCCACATTATAAAATCAATCTCTATTTAAGTAAGAGGGGGATATTTATTTCTTAATTTTTTTAATAATGTATTTTGTGATTTGTTACAGCTCTCAGTGTTGTATTATTTATTTATTGTGCCTATAGGGTGCCCTGCCACTTGGTAATAGAGGAGCTGCAGGAATTAGAGACCTAAGCAAAACCAAGTTCAATAATTTTCCTACACTGTAGGACTCAGTCCAAAATTAACAAAGGAACAAAACTACAATGCCCAAGTTTTTATGAACTCAGTGGAAGTAAGCTAAAAAAAACAGAAAAATCAATCATCACTGTAAGCAAAAATTAGAACTGGATCTTAATATATCTACCAAGGTGTTTCACAACAGCGTTATTTGCTACAGAGTTCTTGAAAGTTAATTATAAATTTGCACAGAGACTTGAATGATAAATGTATCAAGGTTTTCTTTTCCTTCCTTTCTCGCCTTCTCCCTGCAAAGATATTTCCCTTTTAAAATACACTTAGAAACCTCCAGCTCAGAAAAAAAGAGGATTGATTAAGCTTGCAAAACATCTGCTTTCATTAGGTGAGATCTCAGTCCAGTTCATTCAGTGGCAAAGCCCTCACTGACTTCAGTAGGCTAGGGTTTGCCTTAAGCAGCTGAGTTAATTTATTGCTGAAATCTGAAAGCCGGAAAAGTGAGAGTCCCGGGCCTTGCCTGTGCTGTGTGCTAAACCTCGGGGAAGTCATGGTTATACCTGTCGAGGCACGACAGCTACAGCTTGGCTGCGTCCTTGGTGTTTGGCTGCAATAAACCTCACTGGCAGCCTAGGGCCACAGCCTCTGCTTTTCCTGAGAACAGTGTCGGTGCTTACGCTCTGGGGTGGTGGTGGGTGGAAGGAAGCTGGATGTATTGTGTATTTACTCATGGCAACCATACAAATTCCCATCTGACCTCTTTCATGGCGTGCAGGTTCTGATCAAGACAGGAGCAGGAGCTGCCAGGAATCAGCAGCTTACTGACTCCCTTGGGAAATAACTACCAAACAATAATAATAACAACTACCATCAGCAAAGCTGATTCAGGTGGATCTGGTTAAAATTTCTCAAGGTTTGGCTGCTCAGTGTATGAAGTATGCATACATATATGTATATACCAGTATACATCTGGCATCTCTGCAGAAGTCCTGCCTCTCAAGATCAAGTTGGAGAGATTTTTGACTGAAGGCTCTTCTGTCCCTGTTGCTTCTTCCCCGACTCCACAAGCACTATTGGCCTCCAGAGATACACCCTTTCCAAGACTATTTGCCTGCTGTGGTGATTCCTGTCACTGTCCAAGAGCAGCATCCCAGCTGCCAGGCCAGCCTTGGATGAATGTCTTATCATAGCACTTAGCCCTTCACCCCACCCCTCACCCACCCCCA
>NW_010401393.1:0-4320 GCF_000710305.1 Buceros rhinoceros silvestris
CTTGCCCGGCGCGGCCGGGCCCCGTGCGTCGCCTGGGACCTGCCCGCCGCCGGAGTTGGGGATGGGAGTTGGACCGCGTGTTCGGTGTCTGGCCTGCGAGGGCTCGGAGGGTCGGTCGGGATAGCCGGGAGCTTTGTTCTGCTTGTGTTGAGGTCACCTCTCTTTTTTAAAAGGGTAGAGAAATGGCCATTCGTACAGACTGCGGGGTGGGGGTGGAGGTGGTGTGCCTGCAAGAACAGGGCTTGGTGTGTAGGTAGTTCTTCGAGTTTTAAAAATATACACTGTGTACTTAATTAATTGGGATGCATGTATGTGCCCATAGCAATTTTGGTTTTTTTAATGTATACTATTATGTGAGATATGACTCATGGGATGACACATTTACAGAGTGGATAATCTCAACTGTAGTAATTCAGTGCAGGAGAATTTCCACATTATCACATATTAACTCTTCTCATATGACCTTGCTTATTGTACTTTCAATCTACGGGAATTTGTGTCCTAATACCAGTAGAGATGTCCTTTGCTAGTGAAATTTTACCTATTGTACACTAAAGTCTTTAAAGTTGGCAAATAAAACCAAGAAAACACGAAGTGGTGTTTTGCTTTAAAGTCTTGTATACCTAGAATAGTGCAGAACACTTCCTCAAGCCGTGTTTCAGAGGTTTTCAGAACGTTTATCCGGAGGAGCTTGTACAACTTTGAGTTCCAGTGGCGGGATCTAGTGTTGCATAAAACTTGTAATTTAAAAATGTGTATACAATGCATCTTTCTTTTTTCACTCGTAGAAAACCACCTCTGTCCATATTTCTTTGCCTCAACTATCCTTTAACATCTCACCTTTTCTTACACCTTGTGAAGACAGAACAGATGCTTGAGAAGATCAGGACAGAGCCCAACACATGTGATGTTACCACTTGGAGACCTAAGTGATCTTTGAATTGGGAAACCTACCATTTAACTTGTTCTTTACCTTCCCTACAACATGATGCAGACCAGCCTTTCTGCTTTTCCTCTTCCAGTGTGCCCTCACGGATATACAATCGTCATGGTTCAAAACCATATAAAGAAAATGTAGTTTGAAAGGTCTTACTACTGCAGGTTTGGGTGAACCTTTATCGTTTCAATGCAACAATGGGATTAGAAACTTAGAAAGACATTCACGAAAAGGTTCAAGATGCCTTAAAGCTTCTGGCTTGGTAAGTGTTTCTAATGATTATGGGGGGCAACTAGGTTTGTTTTAGTTTCCACATATACTCCACACTCACATAAACGCCAACAATTCCTGAGGTTGTTCTTCGTAAACTTTTTTAGATTGCATTTCTCTTACTCAGTGACCCTTTCATGTAATGATATTGTTGGGTGTTTTAATTTTTTCTCCCTGAGTTGATATCAGCAAAACTCAAATTACTGTAACTGATATTTGAAATTTCTCCCTGTGTCAAGTGAAGACTTATGGTGCTGAAATCAATAAGACTGTTTAAAATTCAAAGACCTGCAAATCGTTCTGTTTGTCCTTTGATAGGGCCTGGGCTGATTAAAATGCGACCAAGAAAGCTTAATTGCTGCACTAATTAAGAAGTCTTTAATTTCTTTCCTGGAATATTGTTTGAAGCGGGGTTTCTGTTCTGCTCATGTAACTGTTCAGGGCAGGTATTCTCTCTGTTTCTCTCTCTGTCTCTTTTTTTTCTTTTGGCCGTTTTGGTATATTAAAATGTATGTTAAAGCAGTAAGGTGTATTGACGGTGATTGTAATTTATTGCTCTAAAGAAAGACTGATATGGAGTTCACTATTTTATTAAATTACAGTTTTGAGGGTAGCTGTAAAGGGTAAAATGCAATTAGAAAATGCATTGTAGCTGTTGCATTTTAAGGAATCTGAATACCTGACTGACAGGAGATAGGATAGTACATCAGCTCCCTCCCCCTTCTTCAGCTATTACTGATAATTAAATATTTAAATTCATTCAGAAAAAAAAAAAGGCAGAAAAGTATTTATCTTCTGAACGTGTGTGAAGGAATGGACCAGGGGGAGGGGAAGCGAACAGAAGACAGGCACCTGGGAAGGATGAATGGTGTATTACCATGTTAAGTTCATCCACAACATTTTTTTTTTCCTGCATTTCTTTTGAATTTATTTTCCTGAGAAATACCTTTCTGTCTTGTATTTTGTCTTATTCTTGTCTAGTGACCTATTTTGTTCACCGGTTTCTGAAGGGAAGAAACTAAATGATTTCACAAAGCTTTCTGTGTGATCAATAGAGTAATGTTTTAGGTTTAATCATGATGCATTATAATTCTGGCAAACGACTGCTGAGCGGAAGATTCTAGTAAAGGAACAAGTACTGGCAAAGAGAAGGTAAGTTCTGGTTTGCTTTTAATCTCCAGGGTCTTGAGCAGCAATCCTCCTTTCACTAGCTATCTGTTATTTAGAAGGAAGACTGAGAAAGAGGGAGGTACCTCATACCAAATCCCCCCTGCATCGCTCAGGAAAATAGACTCATAGAAATGTAAGTCTGTGAATTGGGATCTTTTTTCTTTCCCATCCACCAAGATATTTACTAAACACTGAAAACACAATGAATACAGCTGAGATTGATGTGACGTGTTGTACCAGTAATAAGAAACTGGATACTGGAGTGCTGTTTTTCTAATTGTTGCATTATAGTCAAACTAGCACAGCCCTTGTCCAATACAAATACAAACTGGATTCCTTTCACTGACAGGACAAGTAGATAACACGCTTAATAGATACAAAGGGAGATTTACTATTCCAAGCACGATGTCACGCTAATTATGTTTACTCTAATTGAAAGCAAGGTTTTGGGGAACCTGAAATTACTCATAGGATATTTTTAATAACTGAATAATAATAAAGTGCAAAAAATGTTGATCACAAACCCTTTGGTCTTTCAAAAATCTATTGGAAAATTAAATGAAAAGTGGAGTTTGGTACAAACAATGCCCCAGGGCAAAAAACAACTAACACTAGATTTTCCAGTCCAGCCATAACACAAATCAATTTGAGCACACTTCTATGGCCAGACTGCCAGATTGTTATGACTGCTAATTCACTCAATCAAACAGTGCATTAGCACACCCGGCACAAACAGCTTTAACAATAGCATACACTTCCGAACAGTCCGTCCTATATCATAAAAAGTCCAGACTACATGGCAAGATTGCTTTCATGTTCTGTTTACTGCATTTTGTATTTACGTATGGTGCCTGCTTAACAAAAAAAATAGTGGTGGCAGAAGGGAAGGGAAGAAACTTCAGGACCCATTAAAAATAACTTCTAAAGTCTTTAAAAACAAGAGTCGAGGAGCAAGTTATCACCTGGGCTTATTGTTTAATGTGCGTATCTCATGAGGAGAGCTGAAAGCAGTGGCTGCACATCCACAACACAGGACTGGAAGGGGAATTGTTCCGGGCTTGGCAGCTCGTACACGCCCTGCCTAACCCCGTCACTTCAGCGCCAGAGCATCTTTTGCCGGCTTTACTCCCGCAAGTCATCTTCCTGGCTCCGAGGATATTCACCGCCTGAGCACACGGGCAGGATTTAGCCCCAGAGAGTATCTTTCAATTCTCCCCCTTTATCCCCACGACAAATGGGTGTCATCTCCGGTGATGCTAACTGATGCTCTGACCGAAAAGACACGCTGTACTGAGAGATGCAATAACCGACGGCTTGGGAACCTTCTCACCCCTTACCTCTCTCCTCCCCTGCATCCGACACACACACACAAACACGCGTACCCACCCACACCCACGCACAAGCGTAGATATGCAAATAGCAAATACAAAACCAGCCAGTTAAGCTATTGCGTATTCAGGATTTTTTTCCTCAAGTCGCTGTTCTGACTTCAGAAAACACGTTTCGAAGTCAGGAACTTAAATAATCCTTATGCTGATCTGAGCCTCGCGGTTGCGCTGCAGCTGCCAGAGCCAAATGGTGAAGCGGGTCGGGTTCCCTTCCCGGGCTGGCTTAGGATGGATGGAGCAGTGACGGTGACTGGGCACTGCCTGCTGATATTCACCTGACAAGCGACAGCCAAGAGAGAAAGCTGCGGGACAGGAAGGAAATGATAACCAACTTTCCTTGCGTGAATTACGTGAGGGCTGGAACAGACGGGGAGCCCTCTGCGAGTTGTACTCAGGCTCTCTTTAGAGGTCTTCAGTCCAACGTGTTAATTCATCTACCAACAGGTAGGAAAAGTAGCTCCGAGCAATAATTACGAAGTACAAAGCCCCTGCCATTAAATTATGTTAAAGCGGTGATCTAATCTGAGATGCCCTTTCCCGTGCTTCCCGCCCCCC
>NW_010401394.1:0-233 GCF_000710305.1 Buceros rhinoceros silvestris
AAAGACGACTGGTCCGGCACAACCCAGCCACCACCCTGCTCTGCCAGCCGGGGCCACGTTCACAAGCTCTCACGTCCACCGGGGCAGCGTGTAGCCAGCGGGGAGGCAGCCCCACAAGCTTCTCCCTCACCACTGCATCTCCCCTTGCCCTCCCCGGTGCAGCGCCCGACCCCAGCTCCCGGCCCCCGCGTCGTGGGTCAGCCACAGCGTTCGTGTTTACCCGGGATTTTTCA
>NW_010401394.1:362-989 GCF_000710305.1 Buceros rhinoceros silvestris
GTTCGTGTTTACCCTGGATTTTTAACTCTTGTTCTCCTGGGTGGCGCACGGCCCCCCCCAGCCTCGGTGGTTGCTATTTAAATCATTAAACCATTCCTCACACCGCGGCTCTTCTGCGTGCGTGCGCAGTGCGGGGGGAGCGGGGGGTAAAGGGACGGTACAAAGACAGCTCTGACTGCGTTCTTCACAGCCGGGAGAAACAATAATCTCCATCACCCTCAGAGACACCCAGTGAGCAGGGAGGGGAAAGAAGCAGAGAAGGTTCCTGGTCCCCTGGGGACATGCTCAGGCAGGTGAGGTATCAGCAGCCCCCCCAGGGGAGCTGAGACCCGCGCACTCATTGCAGTGAAGCAGATGTCCCCAGCAGGTCCGCGGGAGAGGACGGGGGGGTGAGTGCAGGATACAGCCCCGCCACTGCAGGATACAGCCCCGCCACTCTCTGCTGTCCCTCCCCGGGCCAGGGCTGGCTCATTTTGGCAGCCAAAGGGATCCTTTCTAGGGGGGCAGGGACCCCTTTCAGAGCCAGCTGAGCCCTGGGCTGTGCCCAGAGCCAGGCACAGCCCACAGAGCTGGTAACAGGGGCAAGGAGACGGAGGGGTCCGTTTGTCCTGCCCTGCCACTCGGAAC
>NW_010401394.1:1013-1688 GCF_000710305.1 Buceros rhinoceros silvestris
CCCCTTTCAGGGCCAGCTGAGCCCTGGGCTGTGCCCAGAGCCAGGCACAGCCCACAGAGCTGGTAACAGGGGCAAGGAGACGGAGGGGTCCGTTTGTCCGCCCCTGCCACTGGGAACTGCTGCTAATGAGCGGCTGGTGGCTTTTGAGGAGCCTGAGGAAGAGCCAGCGTTAATTATAAGGTGGGGGAGCCACCTCGCCTCCTCCCCTAAGTGTTCCCACATGCTGCAGGGCTTTTTATAGGCTGCAGGGACCCAGCCAAAATTCCTGGGGTTTGTCTGGAGAGGCCAGACCCTGGCAGGGCATGGAATGCCTTCGGCAGCCCCTCGCTTCACCCCACGGCTGCTGGAGCATGGGGCTGGGGAACAGGGTGCCGGCAGCACCCATGCGGCCAGGCCCAGGGCTGGGTATGGGGTGGGGGGTCATGCCCCTTCCCTTCTCTCCCTCAGGGCTTTCTAGGCACTGGAAGCGCCCCCAGCGAATGCCCAGCCCGGCTCTGCTTGCCCTGCTGCCCCTGAGCAGGAGGAACCACAGAGCTGACACTAGGGTAACTGATGCCTGAGCTTCCTGCAGACCTTCGAACCCCAGCTGGGAAGAGCTTTAACTCCAGAACTGCCTGAACAGAGAGACGAGCATGCAGATACAGGCTCAACATCGTGACAGGGGCGTTCTACACC
>NW_010401394.1:1850-2542 GCF_000710305.1 Buceros rhinoceros silvestris
GGTCCCACCCTCGGGCGCAGCCACAGGACGTGCGGCCTGCTGCCCTCCCCACCCCGCACAGCTTCTCATCATGGGGGTCAGTAGGGTTCAGGGGGGCCGGCTGCTCCACACATCGAAGCCCCCGAGACCGAGGGATGCTCCTCGTTTTGCTCACTGGCAGGCAGCAGCGACAGATCAAAGCAGTGGTGGCTGAGCCCCCCCAGCCCTCTGAGCCCCCAGAGTGATGCAGGCAGTAGGGAGAAGGCAAGGAGTGGGCCAGGACATGCTGGAGGGGCTGGGAGTCAATGTGCATGTGGGCTGGACCAAACACAGACCTGCTCAGCTGGGAGCTCCCCTGTAGACATGGGAGCTGAAAGCGTGAAGGTCACGGGTGTTCGGAAAACTCAAACCGGTGGCTTTTGGGCTTCTGTGTGAAGTGAGAGGTGCTGGCAGCTTGTGAACGGGAGTCGGGGGGCTCAGAGCCCCTGGCATGGACAAGGATGTGCAGCATCACACAGGGAGCTGCTGCCACCCCAGCTGTGGTGGGAGCCCCAAGCCTTCCCGGGGCCACCAAGACAGAGAGCGTGCACAGTGCTACAGGGGCCACGGGTACAGGCACAGCCTGGGACCCCACCTCCCCCTCGGCCAGCATCCGCTTTTCAACCTTTTCCTGCTGCTTCGGTGGGTAACACCTGGCTCAGTCTAGGTTTAAA
>NW_010401394.1:2702-3525 GCF_000710305.1 Buceros rhinoceros silvestris
GCCGCTGTGGGGAAGGAGACGCTCTGCCCTACAACAAACCCCAGCCCATGTGAGGCGTGGGAATGGCTTCCCCCAATGGCCTCTGGTTTAGGGAGGTGATCCCATACCTTCACGCAGGGTAAACCGCTGCCCGGACTCCTCCAGCACCACTTCCAGGAGAGAGGCCAGAGGGTCCCGGGGAGATGCGGTCACTTTGACCCTGATCTCTTCTTTGGTGATGGTGAAATTCAGTTTGCTGCCCAAGTAGGAGATGCTGGTGACTGTCAACTTGTTGATGTCAGCGGGAAAGGCAGGGTTGAAACGGAGGCTGGACCTTGTAATCCTGGAAGGGCAGGAGCACATCAGCGCTAGGAACAAAGGGCAGCCACGAAGGAAAGCAGCTTTGTGGGGACAGCCACCTCCTGCACAGCGCAGCCTCCTACCCAGCCCCCCCGCCTGCAGGCAGAAAGTCCTGGGAGCACCCCAAGAAGCTCCAGGTTGGATTTTTGTTGTTGTTGTTAATCAAAAAGAGAAAAATAGAAGTTGGTCCCAGATGGGGAGGGGAAGGGGGCACAGGAACGAGGTGTGGGGCAGTCATGGACCCCACGCAGGAATTGCCATTGAAACCCGGTCACGCAAACCTGCGGGCGCAGGGCCTGGGCCACATCCTGGAACCGCACTCCAGCCCCGCAAGGAGCTCGGGAGGCAGCTGGGCGGGGATGAAGCTCAGCTTCATCAAAATCCCTGGCAGCAAGTGCCCGTCCTCAGCTGCTGCTGCCCGGGGACCAGCAGAAACCCGGGGCAGCTCCTGCTCCCACTGGCTTTGAAGGGCTCTACGCTCAGC
>NW_010401395.1:0-5739 GCF_000710305.1 Buceros rhinoceros silvestris
GGACCGCCCTGGGGGAGCCCCAGCCAGGGCGGGTGGCTGGCACCCACCGCAATGGCCAGGCACTGATACTGCTCTGAACCTCCCAGGAGACCCTGTCCCTTCAGGAGCCGCGTGCCTGTCACCGAAGTGCCACTTCTGCTGTGCCCAGTGCCACAGGGGCAGGTGTGGGTGCCGCCGCACTGGTGACATCAACAGGAGCAGTGCAGAAAAAGGAGCTGCCATAGCACAGATCAGTCAGACACACTGTCATGGAATCACAGACTGGTTTGGGTTGCAGGGACCTCCAAAGCTCACCCAGTCCAAGCCCCTGAGCAGAGGCATCTGCACCCAGAGCCCCAGGGGCCAAGTGACCTGGAACAGTGCCAGTGATGGGGCTTCTCCCACCTCTTGAGGTGACCTGGGCCATGAAGGAGCTTGCAAAAAACAACGTGGCACTAACTCAAGGGTCAGAAAGGGAGAAGGACGTACACCTAGAGACGCAGAGGCGGGTGGCTGCCCGGCATGGGGGTGTGCAGGGGGACAAGCAGTGTCTGGTACCACCAGTGTTGGCCTGCTGGGATATGGGAAGCTGAGTGGGGGCTCCAGGGACAACAGTGGGGACAAAACAGTGGGAAGACCTGGAAGCAGCCTGCCAAGGCTGGAGGAAGTGCAGCAAGGAGCATCTGGGATCTAAGGACACTGCAAAGAGCCAGGAACAGCCTTGTCTCGCTCCACAGTCTCGTGGTGAGGACGAGAGGCTGGGCTTAAACTGCAGGGAGAGAGGTTGAGGCTGGACTTAGAGGGGGGGAAAGGGCCTGACAAAGGCACTGAGTCCAGATGAGACACTCGTCTGGAGGAGTGATGGAGGTACGCTCCCACCTGCCTGGGACCAGGGAATGGCTGAAGTGACCTTTTATGGTCCCTCTTCAGCTGGCTCTTCCCGTGCTCCCGCCGAGGTTTACCCCTTCTGATCCGCACTTCTCTTACCACGCACAGCCTGTTCCACCCCAGGCTCACAGGGTACCTCTGACATTGTCAATTCCTGGTTTTCCTTTGCCACAGCAGAGCCCCACTCCTTTGAAAACGATGCTTTTCAGCTCTCTGCATTTCACCAAGTAACCAAATACGTGGCAGCGTCCTCTGACCTCATCTTTTGATAGGAAGACTGCAGCCGAGTCTTGGCTGAACTCACACCCAGACCCTGCAGTTATTGGCACTGATTCTGGGAGACAGTTTGCTTCATTTTTTTTTCCAAAGCATGGTATCCCATGAAGCAACTGTTTATGGAGGAGACGGAGCACATTTCAGTGCGTACACACACAAATTTTCAAAACCCCTCCTTTACTCTCTGGTCCCTTCACCTTTTCACATCAGTTTCTGTTTTCCTCCAGCTAACAACTCAGAGAAATGTTACCTCAGGGCGAGTGCTCTGACAGTTTCTGTTCCTCCCTGGTCCCGGTTACTGAACCCAGTGGTAGCCCCTTGAGTCAAGACAAGGAAATCGCCCCTTCCCCCTGGGCATGGGCTCTGCCCGGGCAGCTCCCAGGGGTGCTGCAGCCCAGGACGATGCCCAGCCCACCGGTATCTCGGCAGCAGGTTGCCATATGACCAGCATGGCCAGCCACAGCCGCTGGCTGCCAGCCCAGCGCTCCTGCCTCTCGCAGGAAGGGCAGTTACCACGAGCACGCTGAGGCTTAGAAAGCTGCAGAAAACGGAGCGCTTGCCGCTCCACCTTCACAGAGCTTTCTCCTCACTTGGGTTGCAAGAATTGAGAGACATCAAATCAATGAGTGTTCTCGGGGAGAGAGAACATGAATCCAAGACAGGTGTTCTGCTGCCCGTGTAATCTACGCCGTGCCAAAAAGGCACTGTAGTGGCTGCAAGGAAACCCTTTTTTCTGAAGTCCTGTGGGCGCTACATACCGGTCCTTCACTGGCAGGGACGGCGGCACACCGAGAGAAGGGGTTCAAGGGCCACTGCAAAGACCTGGGTACGACGCACTTCAGAAATTACACCTCAGAAAAATACAGAAGGGTTTTCCACAGTTAAGTTTTCAAATTTGTTCTCATTTACCTTCCAGCTCGGGCCAGTGCCCCAGCCATGGGCACCCACCAAAGGGCTGCTTTGATGTCCCGTGCCCCACACCTCTCACCCCCTTTGGTGTGGAACCCCCAGATACTCCAACGCTTCTGTCCTTGACACCTTACGCTCCCTGGTGACATTATTCTGCTCCTTCTGTTCGTTACTGCCACACCGGGGTCCCTCGCCTGGCAGCAGCCAATGGCCACAGCAATGCTGGGGCTGGGGGCTGTGACAAGGGGCGCTGGTGCCATGGTGCCTGCTGCTGGAAAACAAACCCATGGCCTCCTGCCCTGCCACCTCGGATGTGGTTTAACGTCACCCTCTCTCTGTTTCCACAGGCTGGGACTCCCATACCATGTATTTTTTTAAACTGGGAGGCTGGTGTTCACCCCCAGTCAAATAACGGACTACAAAGGAACTACAAGGCACATCGTCATCAGAGAGGACGGGGAAAAGGCGAAAGGTTTATCTCCGGTATCAGGAGCGTAACTTGCTTGTGTTAAACACCTCTATCAACACAGACACCTTGTTCCAACTTTTTTTTTTGTCTCCACCAAACATGCTGGGGGTTGTAGTTCTGCCAGAACTTTGTCTTTCCACCTTCTCCCTCTTGTGCTTGTCTTTTTCCCCCCAGATCTTGTAATTTGTGTTTATAATTCTAAGCATTACTTGTTTCCCGTACCAAATTGTTCCTGAATATGTTTATTTTTACCTTACAGATGAAAAAATTCAGTACTAAAGTGGCATCTCCACCACAGCTGAATGCTGCTTTTATTCATTTATAGATGCTGAGCTTCTGGTGACTTCTGAGATTTCAGGTGGTCACTGAGAATTACATCCACCACGTCCGTTGATCTGTAACAGAATAAGCCAAACCAATTTCCTGTTTGCTTTGAGATTTTTTAGGCTTGGAAACTGGAAGAAATTAGCCTTTAAATATGCCTTTTTCCCTGATCCTTACTCGGGGCTGACCTATGACACCTTTTGTGAAATGAGGTGATAACATTCTTTCAGCTTTAATGAATAATCCCTCACTTCACTTTGGAAACAAATAGTGTTACCTGCTCAAGAGCTCTGAACTCCAAACTCCAGCTGTTTCCTTCTTAAGGCTTTTTGGTCCATTACAGAGCCTGGCATGAATAAAATTAGCTTTTAGGTTTTGCAGGCTCTATTCACACCCTGCAACTGCCCGTGCAGCAGCTCTGAACAGGTGGTGAGGAACCAACTGTCCTGACGGAGCAGCCTCGGGAGCAGCCCAGAGCTCTGAGTGCCTGGGGAGCGAAGGCACGTCACCGCCTGGAAGAGCTTCCTGATCTTTTCCATTTATCTTTTTTGTAGAAACTGGACATGTTTTCCTTTCAGGAAAATATGCCGTGAATTTATACTTGTGTTTCAAAGAAGTTTAATCCAGATCAGTAAAAAATTGGTGACTACTGGTATCCTCTCACATTTGATATTTGCCCAACGTGCACGGCTTTGCCCGTCGCTCTGAGAAGCGGCGGCAGTGCAGATGCTCTGCTTAGAAAACTCCAGCGCTGGCTGCACACGCCTCCGGGGTCTCTAGGAATGAATATTGTGCTGGATCAATTGTTGCTCTTCCTGTTTCTGTTCTATCAGAAGGAAATACGTGAGGCCATTTCCTCCCCGTATGCTCACAGCAGTACACTGGGCATTGTCAGAGCAGCCGGTCCAGTCACAGTGTCTCCTCTACGAACTCCCCACTCCCCAGGTTCCTCCTAAATCACTTCAGTCATGGCTGCACAGATGACCTCTTCTATACACAGAGCTGGCTTTAAAGAATAACTGCTGTCAAGCTGTGGGTCCCTGTCCTGCCTCAGCAGCAGCACAGGGACGAGGACACCAAGATGCTCCCAGCTGGAACAGAGCTGCCTGCCCAGCCCCTCCATCCCCAGTTCAAAGGGCCTGGCTCCATAGCCATGAGTGGACTGCGCTGCTAGACTGGGATTATTTAGTTTCGTCTTTCCCCAAGTCCGTTTTTGAGTGATGGCACCCAGCAACCCATCTGCTGGGTTTGGTACCCGCTGCCTGCGATGGCCACACCCTGCCGGGGAGCAGCCACCACCCTCTCTTCCAGGAAGCCCCTTCAAACACATCCCTTTGACAAGGGACAGCCCCCCTTTGCCTTCTCTCCGGGTTTATGCCCTGTGAGGTCATTTCTTGCCGTACCCCATCAGGTACGTTCTGTTCCACACAGGTTCACGTTGGGATTCAGCCCCGCAACGCAGCTGCCGAGCACGGGCTCTGCAGTGACAAGGTGCCCAGGCAGGGCATGGTGCAGGGGAAACCGTAAGGAAATCTCAGGGTGTCCCGGACTGTCATCTGACAGTGACCATCACCATCTGTGGTACCAAACATGACAACACACTAAATATCTTCCAGCAAAGGTAAAGAAAGAGGTCGCTGTACACTTGGATTTACCCTCAGTCAAACAGGACAACATGAATTAGGAGACAAGGGAGGAGAAGTGCGTTGTGCCCAGAGCCCGCATTGAGAGACCTTTTGTGTTTTAGAGTCACTGTGTGCTACTACAACTGGAGCAAAAAGAGGAACTCTGCTGGCTAAGCTAACGCAGCCTTCGCACAAGTGAGGCAAGAGTCCGACCTCCCAAAATTGTGCAATGGTTGCCTGTCCTCCCCTGCAGACCCAGCGAGCAGGGCTGCGGGGCCAGCGATGGCCCAGCCCCAGCCAGCAGAAGCCCCGCGAGCACGGCGCTAGGACACCAACGGGTCCTGGTGCCCCATGTGAGGAGGGCTGTTGGCATCCTCCTCGCAGCCACGTCTCAAGAAGAATAAAAGCACTTTCCACTTCAAAACTGATCTGAAGAGAGAGTTTAATAAATCCTGTAATTTCTCTCTTTTTTCCTGGCCTTTCTTACAGGCACATCCACAAGTCAGTGCCAACACAACTGAACACGACTGTGATGCTGGAGAAGCTGCTCGCTTCCTTACGCTCTCATTTGGTCAGCACTTGTGAAACTCAAGTTCCTGAGGTCTGACTCTGAGTTTCAGTCTGGCTGATGCGGAAAGCGATGGGTTCCCTCTCCTCTAGCACAGCGCAGCTGTGGCAGTAGCAAACTTCTGCTTCTGCCGCACAGCGACATGGAGGATGTCGCTTCTGCACAGCAGTGCTAAAGGATGTACTTTTTTTTCTTGTTTTATGATGTTACCTGCATGTGCATTTTAGTAACGATAACGTACAGATTTCAGCCTTGGCCCTTCCGCTGTACCATCCTTTTATTTTAAAGCCTGCTGCAACAATTCAGTGATATTATTTTGTTAACACTCATAAGTTTTAAATCTCTGCTGGTCTCCAAGCGTATGAATGAGCACAATCCACCCTGCTAATTTCACAGTGAGTAATTATATGTCATGTCCTTTCTATTCTCTGTAACGACATTTTCTTTTATTCAGCTTGGGCTGGAGCCCACCCAGCAGCACCAAAGTCCACTCTAACCTCTACGGGGAGCAGCATGGGCGCCCAGTCTGGGTGGACTGCGCTCCAGCATCACCTTTAATCATGAGAAGTGGCGGGACATTTGCTGGCAGCAATATATTTCACAGCAGGAAGCTGAGGGCTCGCTCGCTCTCAGGGCACTGATGTCAGTTTGGTTTCTGGCGGGCTTTACCAACGGCTCCCCCGGGGGCGGAGCAGGGCGGG
>NW_010401395.1:5799-6909 GCF_000710305.1 Buceros rhinoceros silvestris
GTTTCCCCAACGGGCGGGGGGGTCCCCTAAGCAGGGCTGGGGAGCAACACTCTGGAGCCTCGCCTGGGGCTGGAGGGGACCCTCGCACAGGGAAAGCAGCCCCAGCCCCCACAGAAACACACCTGAATTCCATCACAACCACAGCAGTGGTGCCTCAGTGCAGGCACCCAGCCCTGCCTCCACTCCTCCACCAGTGCAGAATAAACCGTTAAACCAGCTCGCGGGGCTCATGTAAACATGTGAAAAATCTTTCTCTCAACTTTCTCAGCAGAGCAAATCAAACAACAGAATGATGGTAAAACCAGAGGTGAAGAGAAAGCTGCCCCCGCCCGTGCTGTGGCGGCCAGTTCCCGTGCTGGGTTTGTCCCACGGGTTCTTGGGAGCGGGTCAGTGCTCACTCAGGATCCCAAGGAGCCCAATGCCCCAGGGGTCCTGCCACACCTCCAGCGAGGACCACAAAGGGTCTGCCCTGAAATCCAGAGGCTGCTTTTGATGCTCTTCAGAACTACAAGCGTTGTTACTCAGACTTTGCATTACAAAATCTTACACCCAGTGCTTGTTTCTGTAACGCATTGTTGAAATCGTCCCTAACTTACCTGGAGTTAGCAAGACCTGTGTGCCAAAGTGGGAGGAATGAACTGCAGATAGGAAATCGCTTCAGCTTTCTGAAACAACTGACAGTAACCCACCGGACAGCTGGACTCTACTCCACCGCGACTTGGCGTGGCTGGCAAGGGCCACAGAGTGGGGTAAAAAGTGCAGGTCTTACCTGGGGTCCCTCTGTGCGGGTGCGTCGGCGCGTGCAGCAGCACTGGGGCAGCACAGTCGCCGCCTTTGCCGGCAGCTAATTACAACATGGGGTTTTTTTTTTTTGCAACAGTGGGATGGCCTAGCAAGGGGGGAAACGGTGAAAGGCCACAAGAATTACGCTTTCCAAACCCTATAGGGCTAAGGATGTGAAATTAGCCATTTGCGGTAGCAGACAGCAGTAACCATGGCGATGGGCTGCGGTTTGCATATTTTTTTAAGAAGCAAAAATTACTTTCAGCTAATAAAAGAAGGGACACGAGGGGAAGTGCTTTTGCATGGCAGCCACATCTCGAGTGGCAG
>NW_010401395.1:6998-12638 GCF_000710305.1 Buceros rhinoceros silvestris
CGAGTGGCAGCGCAGCTCACTGCTGGGGCAGCTCACATCTCAGGCACCAACGTGCATTTTGAAATGCGCCAGTTGAAGATGTCCCAACTGCAACCTGTTAATGTGTCTGTTGGCATCTGGCGGGGGACAGGCTCAGGCCATCTGACAAGGCTGTCACCGCTGTCCCTGCAAACGGGGTGGTGGCTGGGGCAGTCCCCCCCCGGGCTCCCTTCCTGCTGCGAGCCGCAGATAAGGGCTGCCCAGCCAGCTCTGCCTCTGCCAGCAACACCTACAGCATCGCCAGCCAGAGACATTTAGACCTGTTATTGCTACTTCTGCTGCAGCCGCCACCATCTTCATGCTTCCTGTGCCAGCACTAGCCCTTCCGCCCAAAGCCCTGCCAAGCAACAGCTTGATAGAAATGTCCCCCCCAGCTTCACCGGTCACTGCCACCCTCTGTAAAACACAGCACAGCCCCCAGGCAGAAGCCAGCTGCCCATGGTGGGTGTTGCACAGGGCAGGAAGAGCGCGTGGGTGCAGCTGGGGAGCAGCAGCATGGGCACCACTGCGGCGGAAACGCCACCCGGCTTCCTCCGCACTCCACCACGCTGCTTTCATCACAAGGTGCACAAGACCTCGCCTTGCAGCACGGCCTGTTTCTGGGAGCTGCACGCCTTCCCTGCCCGGCTGCGCTGGAGGAGCAGCTGCAGGGAAAGGCAGCCTGGAAGCTGCTGCCGCCAAGGGATGCTGCAGCCAACGCCACAGCTGTACAGGAGCTCGTGTTCTTTCTTTCTGTTGCTCTGCCAGGGTCTCCCTGTACTACTGTCATGCTGTCCACCTGTCACACAGCTCTTGCAGTGCTGGGCACAGTGTAGCAAACATCACCCCGGCTTGGCTCTTCAGGTCACATCAGTGCAATATTAATACACAGGCTTAGGAAACGTTTAGAGCAGGGCCAGCACGGTTTCCCTGCAGTGTGAGGTACGCAGCTGGGGAAGTCTTCACGCTCTGGTGAATGAGTAGAACTGTTCGTTAATTACTGATTAAAGATGAGCTTGTTGTCATATTTGTTGTCACATTTTTGCCTGGACTGTTGTTTGCTTTGCTGCATTTCCTTTGCATCGAGCTGCAGAGTTGTGGACAATGGACAGCTTTGGGAGATTTACAGTGGTGGATCAGACGACAGTGCTTTCTGTCCAGCTTTTTCCTTTTTTATTATTATTGCCCCTAAAGAGTTGTCCAAAGCCTGAGGACTTTCTTAGGCTTTACTGCACACATATTAAAACAATTAGTTCCTTCAGAAGGGCTTTCTTCTCTCTTCAGCCTGAATTACCTCCAGCAGGGGCTCAGTGGAACGAGGACAGCCAGGCAGCGAGCACAGTGTCGCTGGCTGCCTCTCACGTCCGCGCTGGAACAACATCTCTGCTGCTTGACAGCTCATCAACACGTTCTGCGCATTCCCCAGCTGAAGTCATAGCCCTGCATGTGACTTGTTGCTGTGGAGATGCCTGTATCGCAAACACTGGAACACGATGCCAGGGAGCCAAGCAGTGCGCCAAAGCAGAAGGGCTGAGTAGAAGATTTCCTTCCCTGCAAATGCCATTAGTGATTGCTAACCCTGCGGAGGGAGGATCTGCAGAGAGGCCCGTGGATGAGTTTGTTCCCCAGGCTGTGCCAGACCACATGTGCCATCCTGAGGCAGATGGCTTGTGCCACTTGGCAGCAGTGAGACCACCACTGTATCACCTGCCTCCTACCCGGCATGCCAGGGGATCGCTGTGACTTGGGCTTTTGGTTTGCAAATGTAAATGTGTTGAGGTGTTCGGTTAGTGATGGGTGACAAAGCTCTGAAGAACCCCTGCATGGCATGGCAGCCACCTGGAAAGCAGAGCACACAATGCTGTGAATTGCGCAGGACCAGGGGGGTAGCGGGGGAATAACACTCCCCAGCTGGTAATAAACCATTGTTGTATTTTTAATTAGTCTGTTTGGGATGCCATGTCATAAAGAGAATCTGGGTGTTGGAATGGTGGACAAACATGACCATAAGATTTGCTGGGAGAGTAGCAGGTCTCAGGTGGAAGCCTGGAAGAAAAGCCCAGTCTGGGCAGAGCAGCTCCGCTGAGGCTCTTGGGGCTGGGCGGTGGGTGCAGGGGAGCTGTCAGCTCTCGCCAGCCTCCCAGTGAGCCAGTCCCAACAGTGTCACCCACCACATCCGTGGAGGCAAAGATTCATACGATGTCCAGTTCCTCAGCTGTTGTGGTAACTGCTGGCAAAACCCACATGTGCAATTGCTCATGGTTTGTAAGCAGCCCTTCATTTTTTAGTCAATAAAGCAACTTTATAATTATGCACATTGTAGTGGCTGCAGAATAGGAGAAAAATTCATGAAGCAAACTGTCTGCCAAACCCAAATATCCTCCATAATGCTGAAAGGCTCCAAGTGTATAATTAGGTTGTGGGTTTTTTTTAAACAGAGAATTTCTGCTTTTTGGGGGGGAAATAACTCCCATTAATACCTGTTCGCTGTTAAAAATTTGATCAAGAAGCAGAAACATAAGAAATACCATCTATGTACCTGGCAGTGTTTGTGAGTGGTTAAGGATGTCACTAGCACATACACTTGCACATCATTTGCGCATTTGGGATTTCCCCATTAGGACATTCACTACTCAGCAGGACCTGAAGGAGAGCAGCGCAGCCAAGAAGTAACATGGGCTAAAACCAAGCAAGTCTCCAGGAAAGAGGTGCAGCCGGTTCCAGTGAGTCCCAGGTAGCTCTGCACAATCCCACTGACACAGGAAAAGTCCCTGTAAACCCCACTGGAAATCATCAGACATGCTGACAGGGACCAGCCATGGTTGCGCAGCAAACCCACACCACAGCCTGGCCATCCTTTTGCTCCTGGGGACTCAGAGTGACCCCAGCCACTGCTGTCACAAACCTCATCTCTAAACGGCCCAGCTTCAGGGAAAGTTCTGCAGATTTCTTGGTGAAGAGGAGCCAGAAAAGCACACAGACCCTTATGCAATCTATAACCCCCTAAAAATCTCAGGGCTCTCCTAGGAGAGAACTCGTACAACTGGCCAACCTCTTCCCAAGCTGGTTTGCTCCCTGATAAACAAGCCAGGCATCCTCTGCGCTTCTGCTTCAGTGGTGGCACCGGTGGGGCTGAGCAGGAACAGAACAAAGTTCTCGCTCTTCAGCACTCGGGTACCCAGCCCTGCCAGCGCATCACCCCTGTGGGGCTGCTGGTCTGGGCCATAGCTGGAAATACCAGGATTGCACAGTACAGGAATGTTTATCTGCCGTGTGATCCCAACCCCACCTTGCTTGTGCTCATGTCCTCTGAAAACGGAGCACCCCAGTGTGGTAGCCGCTACTGTTTAGTGACCGCGACAGCCACATCTGCACTGGCACTTTGTCCTTCCTCATTTCACAGCATTAGCGGGGAGGGGCCACGACATGCCAGAACCTTCATAAATTCACTTTTCCATTGCCCTGGAGAGCCTTTGCATTTTATGACACCCATGTCTGTGCTTTTGATGAGAAGATAAAGCCTTAGTAAACCTTTTGCCAGAGGAAGCAAACTTTGGAGTACACCTGCAAAATGCTCAAACTAGTCTACTTTGAGAAAAAGAGAAAACAGGATCATTATTAAAATACTTTGTACAGTAAAAAAAAGAGATTTCTAGTATGACTTTCATACAGCAATCATTAAAAATTACGGAGACAGTTAAATGTTTCACTTCCAAAAGCCATGGGGCAGACCTGGACACTGCTGGAAGTCCAAGCAATAACCTGCGTTGCACATTACGGCTGTTTTGAAAAATGACGATTTTGAAAGTTTTCAGGGGCAGGAGCAATTTGTTTTGTTTGAAAGGAATGGGAGCACTTTGGTTAATTCGTAAAGGGTTTCTGAATTGGAGGAAATGTGGGAAACATATGGGCAATCTCTCCACGCATTAGCTCGGAGATAAAGCATCCTCTCTCCTTTCAGCCCAGAGTTGGAGATAACAGCTCTGCCTTCCTGTGTGTCATGTTGGACAGATCCAGATCAGAAGCAAAGGTCTCTTCCCCCATATCAGAACTGGTAGCAGATTCCTAATATTTATATTAAAACCAGTGTAATTTGTAATAATAAACTGGGGCTGCAAGAGACCCTCTTGTACTTTGTGTTGAGGCAACTTTCCTATTTTCCCCAAGACACGGTGTAACCACAGCACAGCCCTGAGCTCCAGCCGGTACAGAATCCTGGAACCACCAAGACTGGAAACGACTTCCGAGAACACTGAGTCCAGTCCTGAGGAGGAGGCAGAGGCTGGCTCCAGGAAGCAAACCATGTAATTGCTGGCTGTGGAGGGTGGGTGGGCAGGGTGTAAATGCCAAGTACACCAGGGAAAATGACTGATACTTACTTGGCTTCTGTGTTTTGAGGTATTTTTCCTCTCAGAAGTAAATCCCAGCCCATGTTGATAGCTATTAGAGGCCTTTCTGCTGCTTGGTTTTTTTTTTTTTACTAAGTGTACTGAGGCATAAAAGAACAGTTTTTACAAGTGAGCCAGCAAGTGCTTTGGACAGAGGCTGACAAATCCTCCAGACAGCTGGTTCTTGAGACCTGTTTACCCTCAAGACTCCTCTGTTCCCTGGCCACATGCCAGGGGAAGCATGGCATTTAAACCAGGCCAGCCAGCTGTGCTGCCAGGCATTTCGTTCTTGATACAGCAGAACATTGTTATTTCACTCCCTAATTAACCTGATTTGTGAATCCAGGACAAGAGATATTCTCTAATCAGGAGCAATACAGGGTGCTGTTACTGGGGTGGTGAGGTTTCCAATTCACCCCCCACCATGACTACATCTTCACTGAAATCCTTTTCTTCCTTCAGTACCATGTACTGGCACAAGCCCCATGGCACAGCTGATTGTCACCAACAGCTTTGCTGTTTGACGTGGCTTTCTAAATCTCATTCCATGCCACAGGAATAATGAAGGGCTGCAGCCTCAGTATGCCACAGCCCCTTGAAATGCTATTTCCCCCCTAAGATGCACAACTAACTTCTCCTACATCCCGAGACTTCAAGGAGCAGATCACCGGACTGCAGCATTTATCCTTTCCTGAGGAATATGGGGTTGTTGCTGCAACAGTTCTGCCAGCACCGACCCCTCAAAGGACAGACTTCTTGACAATGCAGCGATTTGAGCCTCGTTCATGTGAGACAAATGCAGATGCCTAATATAGCAGAGTTGGATTTTTAGGAATGAAAACAGTTGATCTTAATTTGCTGAAGGGAAGCATGTGCTGTCACTGCCCAATGGGATTTCTGAAGCTTTGGGCAGCTTTATGTCAGCCAGTCCCAGACAGCAGCATCACTCTCCCTTCTCCGGGCAACTCTTTCACAGCGCAGTACAGCGCCATGGAGTTTTTTCTGCAGATTTTCAGACCTAGTTTCTTTAATTTTCTCTTTCAATTCTACCTGTTACCATCCCACTGCCTGGCAGACAGCCAGCAGAACTCCTCCCGTTCTCTGCTTCTCATAACCTCCCTGTTCTTTCAGGGCAACATCACATTCCTGCCCATATCAACTCAGCCAAATTAAATATTAACTCCTGGAAACATTCTTCATTTCTCTCAGTTATCTTCTGGGCGAGTCTTTCCCT
>NW_010401395.1:12717-15063 GCF_000710305.1 Buceros rhinoceros silvestris
TTCCCTAAGCTCTGAAGTTTCCCAGTGCCTGTGATGCCAGTGGTACATCCTGGGCACTGCACAGCAGTTTTGCCCGATAGTGGGCTGTGCATCCAGAAAGAGCTGAGCATCCTCAGCTGCCAGGCTGTACCACATCAATACCAAACCACAGCAGCACCCGTGCCAGTTCCTCTCTTCCAAGGATGGGTTGTGCTCACAGCTAAGCGTCTGCAGGCACAGCTGGGGTTTTCAGAGCAGATTCTCAGTTTGCTGCCCTCTCCATCCTTATCATTTCTCCCCTGCCTTGTGCTGGGTTGGTGGGATCCCTACATAGCATAATTATCTTTCCCTGTCACATCCCCCATGTTATTAAAGGCAATTTGACTTAATCTCACTCCTTTGACATCATAGTGAAGAAATATTTATTACTGATCTCCTTTAATAGTCCTTCCTCCTTTCTATAAACCCACAGAGCTGCCTCTTTGGTGTCACTGTATAAGGCACGTTATCAAGGGCTCTATCAGTCTGTAGAAGTAACTTCACCATAAACCCTCACTGGTTTTAACTTCCAACAAGAGGCTCATTCCCTCTTGCTTCTCTTATTTCTTCCCTTACTTCAGCAGGGAGAACAGAACAGAGCTTACCACAGATGAAGTGATTTTTCTGCTCCAAGGAGGTGTGTACAGCCCCCTGCAGTAAGGCTTCTGGAAATGGCCAGACCCATTGCTAATGTTCCCCAAAGCCACTGATCCTTAACCAGCTGAATGACATGGTGCATGGCCAGCAGTTTCACATGCATTCTCCCTTGCGCTTCTTCAGCATCAGTGGCATTTTGGGAGCTGTTAGGTACAAGCTGGACTAGTTTTCCACTTAAACTCAGGAGTGGAGCAGAGGGGCATTAGCATGCTAGAGGTATAAGAGCTTTTCTTACTCTCCTGACCCTGGATAGATGTATTTATCCACCTCTGGTACATCAGCCCCATGCAGGCAGTAGATCATGGTGGTCTCCTCCGCTGCAGCATGCAGTGAAGCCACCACACCCATCCCAGCCTGACAAGATTGGGTCCCCTGGGCTGGTATACCAACTTCCTCCTCTGGAACCATCAGGAGTCTGACTTTATGAAACCCACATTCTAAAGAATTTGTTTAATTACCACAGCACTCAATTAGCAGCCTCTTAAGGGAGGCCAGGTCACCACCTCGCCCCCATGCCCCCCTCCAGCTGTGCAAACAGGGTACAAGGTGCCAGCATCCCTCCCTCTGCAGTGAGGAAGGCACACCCAGCTCCTCATCTCCTGCCATGCTCATCACACCAGCATCTTATCCAACCATCTCAAATGATTATAACTGCAGACTCTTCTCTCGTCTAAATCTGCTATTTCAGATTTTTGAGAATTTATTTTAGATGCCAGCTATAGGCTCCATGAGAGGGGGTGTGCTTTTGGCTCACCCTCATCTAGCCAGAGCTGCTCTGTGGTTGCTCTGAAGGATGAATGTAGCAGTGATGTAGAGGACACCCTGCAGGCAATAGGACCCCTTCAAAGTGAAGGGTCACGCCAGCGCTAAGGGAGGATTTCCACCACTTACAATGGGCTTCAGCAAACTTCATGAAGAGACGTTTTCATTTACCCTCCATCACAACACTTGGGCTCTCTCAATTTTAAAATCTTAATTCTTAACAAAACAGGCTATGACAGTCCCCCAAAAGTAAATTAGATCAGCACAAATCACACCAACATTAAATCCACAACAATTTTAAGTGTTTACTGGAATTAGAAATACTGGGTATTGGAAGCCAGCCAGAAGGAAAGGCAACTCTGATACCTTTGTCCAAGGAAGAAAGATCTTTGAAAAGAAGGAAAGCAAGTAGTTGTTGATTTTTTTTAAAATAGAGATGCCCATTAATCTCTTTATATTTTATAACCCTAAGATAAGACACAGCTTTGCATTGTCTACACAACACAGCAAGACATAGCTTTGAGCCTTAGCACAAGCAGCTGCCGAACACCCCCCTAAGTCTAATCCCAAAGGAAAAGCTCAGTGACTACCTCTAAGATCTCTGTACTGACCCATGGCCAATGCCACGCTGTGGTGCCAAGCTCATCCCTCCAGTATCCTAAACCAGCCTTCATGGGCCAAATCCCAGCACTCGTTCTCCTCTTGAGCTAAATCCAGATATTACCCTGTATGCGATTCCGCAGTTGAAGGCCTGCAGGATTTGCACAAGTGCCCTTTCACCCAGCGATAAAAGCCTGATATTTTATCCTGGAAACATTCCCTTCAACCTCATTCCCCTCCCTCCAGAGAGCCTGAGTGCTCAGTTCTCATACCAGAAGCCCACAACAGCATTTGTTGTAAGAGTCAAAG
>NW_010401396.1:0-595 GCF_000710305.1 Buceros rhinoceros silvestris
AAGTATAAATAAATAAATAAAGATTTCCCCTGAGCCCCACACTGTCCTTTCATGCCAATGCCAACTTAACATGCAATATATCATCAAAGCAACATTGCACTGATGATACAAAATTCATGAGGGATGTCCTGGATCTTATTAAATAGGAAGTTGAAAGCAACAGGGTAGAACAGAGGAGCAAAATAACAATGTCTTTGGTTTTCTGAAGACTGAGAAAATAGTTGGTTTTTTTTTTTTTTGGAGGAGAAAAAAAATATGATATGAATGTAGATAAAACCTGCTAAACCAAAGGTGAAGTGATGAAGTTAATCAAGACCCCTGTGCTACATAATCTGCCTTTGCTTTATAATTCACCCTCCTGAAATGTGAAACTCCCATTTATTTAGGAAAAAAAACTCCAAAGACAATTCACTCACTCCAAAAGAGTTTTCCTAGTTTTCCTATTAGTTGGCTCTGAAATAAATGAAAGGGGTTATATATGGCAAAGGACTCTTCTAGACTTATTTGGGAAGGATTTGGAACAGCTTGCAAGCAGTAGCTTATAGTGCCAGTGCTTGTTCAATCCGGAAAGGCTGGAGCACCTAGATTAGAAATT
>NW_010401397.1:0-10616 GCF_000710305.1 Buceros rhinoceros silvestris
CCCTCCTTGGCTTTGTTGGTTTTTCATTCCCGTTCCATTACATTTCCCTTTTTTCACTAGGGTTTTTCCAGTGCCCTTTTAAAGAGCTACCAAAAAATTTTAATTTTTGCAGTTTGTGCCTTCCTCTGAGCACAGGAGAGATTTTCTGAAAAGGGTCATAACTATAGCTCAAGTTAGTAGCTCTTACGTAAGCCAATTTATGTAAGCCAAAAGCTACCAGTGGTAGCTCCGTTTTTTTTACGCTATGATGTGTTTTTGTCAAATCATCCAGCACAAACAAATCTTTCCTAATTGGTATCAGTACCTGATCGGTATCAGTACCTGATAGTACAAGAGTGGTAGAGTATGCACAACCATGCAACACTTTGCTGTGTTCATGCTCTTTCTTTTCTATTTTTGACTGATCTCTCAGCTGAAGGTAATCTTTAAATATGAACGGCTTCCAGCCCTATTTGTTCTCAAGCCTGTTTGGCACTGCACTGAAGATTCAAGATTTTGCAAGCGGGTCTAGAGGGTCTTGATTCCCTTAGTTTCACCACCTGGTAAGCAGCTAGTTGCAATTCCATTTTAAAATCAATGCTAAAGAAGAACTGACTTACTAAGTACAACATGTCTGAGTTTTCTCATGTTCAGTATTTTTGTGTTTCCCCCTTCCCTGTCCATGAGTCAAATGTATCAGAACACTAATTGTGGCATTAGTTCGTTCTTATTTGTGTGTAACTGATATTCATGATTTAGTGCGTGAAAGCTATGAGCTCTTAAAAAATGGATTTTTGCCTCCTGTTCCTGCCACTGGCCTTTTAGGACATGAATTTCATTTAATTTGAATTTCATATATGATACAGCATCATATATGAAAGACAAACCAATTCAGGTTTGAGTATTTTTAATTGCAGTAATTGTCAGCAATAAATTTATTATGCTGTTTTCTAAAATGTCATAATGACCATTAGTCTGCCATAATAAAAGAAAAAGAAGAAAAAAAGAAGGCCTCGGAGTAGATTTTTCCTTAACCTTGCACATAAATTACTTTATATTTATTTCTGAAATAAAGAGTTGGAAAGAAAAACTTTCATAAAATTCACAGATGCAAACAAGATGAAAAGGTAAAAATAAGGTAAAATTTACAATATTATAATAATACCTGTAACATTAACAATTACAGAAGGTACCTAAAAGCAAGTTCTTTAGAGTATGTTCCCAAGTCCTAGCTGATGTGTCTAAGTAGTGTAGTTTTCAAAGTCTAAAGACAATTACATTTCTTTAATTCAATTTTGAGAAACTAAGCTACTTGTACTGTACGTAGGTGTTAAGAAGTCATTTAACCTCATTTCTCAGCAGTACGTAGCCGTTTCCTGTTTTGGACAGAGAAGCAGGGCAACGTAGCAACACTGCACAGGAGTCTATTGTACCTTCGATGATCTGGTAAATTACATGCCTGTAGTAGAAAAATAAGCAAGATGAGCCACCTGGCACACGGGACAAATGCTATGAAGAACTGATTGTCAATAGCACATATTTACAACTTTAAGATTCACTAGTTTATGTGTTAAATCAATACACTGTTGTGGTTTGGCCCAGGCAGCAACTAAGCACCACGCTGCTGCTCGCTCACTCCTCCCTCCTCCTCCTCCACCCCTCCCCAGTGGGATGGGAAGGAGAATCGGGAAAAAAAAGTAAAACCCCATGGGCTGAGATAAGGCGAGTTTAATAGAACACAAAGAGATAAGAAACAACAGTAATAATAATAATACTTAAATAATATATAAAGTGAGTAATGTACAACACAACAGCTCATCACCCGGTACCTGCCACCCTGCCAACTGCTGCTTGAACTTCTTCCATGTGCTCATGTAGCTTCTTGAATACGACAAAACTAATTTCTCACTTGATGTTTCAGCCTTACTTAAACAAAATTAGGGCACAGGTATCACTCTAAATTCCTTTGTTTCTGTCTGGATTGGAAATTTCGGAATGTTTATTTCTGAAAAAATCTGTTGATAGTATCATGTCTTGAAACAGTGACAGATAAAAGGATTGACTTTGATGAGAAGGCATAACAAGGTCTTCTTGTTTGCTCAGTCTTTGGTCCCTTTATTGACTTATTTAACAAAATTATCAAGGAACATACAGTTTCCATTATGTGCACAATCCCTTGGTAACTACATTAATCACAAGTTTAAACTCAAGTTTAAAACAATCATTGGCCCTAATCTACATTAAATCTGAACCTTTTACCTATTTCTTTCAGCTGTTCTAAACTGAATAAAAATGGCACAGATGCCGCATAGCCTATTTTCTCAATTTTTTTAAATGTTATTTTCTTATTTTGTTCCTATACCCAACAAAAAATTCCTCCAACCAGAATAGCAAATATGCAGGCAACTTCATAAACATTGAATGAAATAAAATTTGATGTATTCAAAGTTTATTACTGTTTATAGAAAAAATTAACTAGTAAACAAACAGTCTTAACCTTTGCTTGCTAGCTAAAGGCAGTAATGTCCCATTTCTAATGTTTGTGTTATCTAAGGAAAAATGGAGAGGAGGTATTCAGAAAGCCTCATTAGAGGTGATTTATTTATCATCTCACAAAAGTATAAATACCTTACCTGTAAGTCTCAGCTGTACAAAGACTATTAGCTAAAAATGTGCTTAGATATAACATAAGTTTAAAAAAAGATGCATTCTTAAATACATTCTTTACATAAATGGGGTCCAACTTATAAAGCAATTAACTCTAGCTCATGATTCTTGGGCGTTTTGTGTAGGTAATAAGTCAGATGCATAGTGTCTGAACAACATATGCATTCTTCAGAGAAGTATTCCCATTTGGAGGAAAGAGGGTTGAAAATACTCTTTCATTCTTGGGAAGCTTTTTTAAATACATCAAGGAAATCTTAATATAAGTGTTCTATCAGGAGTCTTTGAAGGATTATAAAAGGTAGATTGATCAATAAATGGGATAGCAAACTAATTAAGAAGATCTAATTTTTAATATTAGCTATAGAATTCAAAATGAAATAGTGTTTACTCTATATATGGTTATATACTGGGCAGCTGGAGAACAAAATTTAGGGCCTCTCCTTCACAATCTTAAATATGAAGCCTGCACTTATAACATATTTCTATATAAGCACCATATATGCCTTGAGGATATGTGCATATAATCCATCAGTTCTCAAGGTACTTAAATTATTTAATGATCTTCACCACCTTAAAACAGCTCTAAAAGCAAAGATCTCAGTAGGTTGGTTTCAGAGCTGGAACTTTACTGCCTGTATCGCTGCTGCTGCCTCTGAATGGTGTAGCTGGTTTTTATACTGCTTATTCACTCTTCAAGAGTGTTCAGAAGAGGTTCAGGGAGGTTCAAAGTACTCCAGAGACTGAAAATATTTGATGCCCGCTCCAGTACTGCTTCTCCCTCCACTTCCATACCTAGTGTCGCTAATCAGCAGCTCTGTATTGTGCTCATAATGAGGTGCCTCTTTCTGCTAAGTGCAAAGCCATGTATCAGCTGCCAATCTTTAGTGACATTAAGTTCAAACTTACTTGCAGTTGAACCATTCTGTGAGGGTTCACTTGTTAGAAGTCAACATTACCGTCTTTCTATATTGTACTTATAGCATTTTGTAATTTCTGATGCAAATTACATCCTCAATCCTATATTGGCAGATTGGCACTTGGCATTTTAAAATGTGGGCATTTTGCAGTACAGCAATAATTCAGAAAGTATATATTTTCTGCAACTGGTCATATTCTGAAGATTTCAAATGTTGTATTCAATGGTCAAATTTCAGGTTGACAAGCTAGAGCATGAGCAGAATTTGTACATCTTCAATTTTCTATTTAGTATGTACCTATTTTTTTTTCTATTTGAGAGATACTAAACCTTGGATTTTTAATAATATTTGAATGTAACATTCATATTTCTAAAATATCTTGACCTGGTTATTCAAGTACTTAGATTTCTAGGCATAATCTAAGGCATAATCCTGCTCAGGCATTGTCAGCAGAATGATTTGGATTTGGCAAGTGAGATCTGCTCTCTTGAGTATCAAGTATCTTTCTGAAGTCCTCATGATCAACTGCGGAATACAACTAGTGAGGAAGAATGAAAAAGGCAAAGGAGAAATTAAACTAAGGGTGGAAAAGCAAACTGTAAGTGTTGGTTCACTGAAACAATATTGAAAGTTTTTCTTGATAGATACACAATTTTTTTTTCCTTTTTTTTCCAGCTTTGTTTAGTGGAGGGCCTGAGATTTTGGATTTGCCTGGTTAAGAAAGATGGAGAAGATAATCATGGGGATAAGTAATTGCAGATTAGAGAAAGGTAAACAATTAAGGATCATCATTTGAAAATAAGTATTGATCAGCTAGGAGGGAGGAACAACCAGAAGGAAAAGAGCAAGGGGAAGTGATTATTTGAGGAGACAAATATCTTGAAAAGAGAACCAAGGAGCCTGAAAAACTACAGAAGAAAAGCCTTGGCACATGGCAGAAGCCACCACTAAAAAGTGAAAAATGTGTTATATAGGCAGGAATGAAAATGCCTATAATAATATATTGGAATGAGATAAGGAGAAATTAAATATATAGAGCCATAGAAAAGATCCACATGTGTGAGAAATCTACTGTTGTCAGAAGAACCACTTAGGTCAAAGAGAGTGAGAGGAAGTAATGAAGGACAGGCAGTAGGAAGAGGGAGTCACTTGATCACTGAGAGCAAGAAGTGAAATCTGCATAATGGCCAGATTGCAGTGTGGACTGACATTGGGAAAAGGTAGCACTGAATAACACAAGATTGGGAAAATTAGAGGAGTTTTTCTTTAAGGAGAAAAAAATAGAAGTCTGCACAATATTTCTGAGGAGGTTCTCTTTAATTAACAAATTTAGGAAGATCACAGAAGCATGAAAAGAGTAAAGATTTCAGAGATGTGGGATTGGAAGTAGATATCAGCCTGGAGTCATGTTCACAACTGAGAAAACTGTTAGATTGGAGGGGAGAAATAAATCTTTTCAGCTACCCCTAGAAAACACTGGGAGGGAAGAATAGCCAGGCTGTTTAGAGAAGAGAATTATTGATATGAAAATGGAACAGTGGCCACAAGCATACATCAAAATGAGGAAGAAAAAAGAAATTAGATTGAATTTGCAATGGTTAGGCATCCCTATGGAGTATCTGATGAGATTTACAACTCTCCTAGCAGACCAAGATAGCCCTGGCAAGGAGATGAATACCTGAATGGTTTCAGTTTGTACAGAAATCCACTGCAGCCTGAGACTATGGAATCCCTGAGACAGTATCTAGGGATGTCACAATGAAGTATTGCTATTTGCTGAGTGCCAGTATGTCACAGTTCAAAAGTGCAAAGCCTTCCTTTATAACTTTGTTTCAGCTACTGAGCATTAAAGAGAATTATAGTTCAGTCTGAGAGGTTTCCATGGCTTGTCACCCAACTCCAGCAAACAGCAAGTGTGTGCAAAGCCGTAGTCTCCTCCAGCAGGGCAGTGTCAGAGCACTCCATGGCTGGTACGGAAGTGCACAGAACACAGCCACTGCAGGAAGGATGAGACACCACGCAGAGAGCAGGGAGCAGCCTGCCTTTAGCACAGGCTTCCAGCCACGGGCCAGCACATGTCACACTGCTGGAGAATAATGTGCAGCTCCCTGGAGGCCTGGGTAAAACTATTGCCCAGGGGCTGGCGGAATTCACACTGCCCTTCAGTGGGTGAGCTGATGGCTGTAAATTAGCAGTTAATTATTGCTATGGTAAATAAATGCTCTGGGCCATTCCTAAAGCTTTGGGAGTCTCATTACAGTCTCCTCTCCTGTAAATTCTTGCTAACAATGTTATCCACAATACCTCTGAAAAAGTATATCAGCAAGTGAAAATTCTTAATAAAAAAATCCAATAAATTCCTATTACCACCAGAAGTATATACACGGAAAAATAAAAGCACCGTTCATGGACGCAGCCTACTGTGGATTTTCCGGGCTCTGACATGAACGTGTGAAGGCCATGGATGCCAACAAATTCCTGAAGTACTGAAAAATTGATGCAGACATTGTGGAGAATATTGCAAACTGATATTCATATACGATAGATATGGAAAAAAATCTGGTAGGGGGCATATGTTTAAATATAATCAGAACCTGATGACAGTGTACTGAAAGAAAGGTTTGTGTCAGAAATAATTAAATAATAAAAAGAATGTGCAGACTGAATGCTGTGGCACATTGGTAATGTGTGCATGTGGGCATGGATATAGGTGGGGGACTTTGGATATGAGGAAGCTGCTTTTAAGACTTTCCCATGGCAAGTTCAGCCAGTGAATCTGAATCCTGTCCTCACCCTAATATCCCTGGTTGGCTCCTTCAGCAGAATTTTTCAAGAAGGCAATGTGTTTGTGTGTATAATTTTGATTTAGCTAATATGTTTTTAAACTCAATAAATTATTAAACAAAATTATCACCTGGCTGTATAGGTATAACATCTTTCCTGTCATTCTGAGAGAAAGCAGACTCTCCTAAATTCACACTACTTTTGCACTGAGGGTGGCAGGATACAGTGCATATTCAACGAATTTCCAGAATGCTAAATGTACCTTAAATACTTTTGTGTACATCAGAACAACTTACACTCACAGTGTCACCAAATAGATTCCATATTTATGTTGTGAGGATTATGTATTTAGAATAGTAATAATTAAAAAAAAAAACAAAAACAAAGCCTGAAAAAGAATCTTAGAAGTTAAATATTAGTCTTTTGCAGGTAATGAGCATGTAAATTATAATTTTGGGGGGGAATGTGTAGGTAAATTTTAAAAATGTATGTGTAAATATATGTGTATCTATACCTATATGATCACTTATTTGATGAATGAGCTAGATCCATGCCGTATCTATTGGCATTTTCCATTATATTTAATTTTAATTCATTTATTCATAGTTTTAACCTTTGTAAGAACATCAGTTATTTAAATTAATAGAAGGTAAACCACATCAAAAAAACTGCAGTGTTTAATGTTGAAGATAACTGACATGCATGAAGTCATTGTATTAAAATATTGTTTTTCCTATTGTTTAGCACAGATGGTGCTAGTAATTAATATTGCGCTATTTTTTTCATCAGGGGATTCCCTGATTACAAAATTCCAGCAGTATGTAATAAACTGCTACATTACACTGCATGAATAAATGATTTATGAGTTATATATTTATTAATAAGAAATCCATTATCCAAGGTGCAAATTATGCAATGTTTTAAAACTTCTTAGGAGATATTTTTTGAAAATTTTTGAAAAATTAATTTTTATAAAAACCATGATTTATTAAATACTGTATACTATCAAACAGACCCTGTTTACTTCTGTCTTTTCATCATGTTGATGATCATAAACAGGCTCATTAGAAAATGTATATCAGCAATCAAAATACCTATGAAGGTGTCCTGATATGTCCTACAGAGGGTATTATAAGTACAGTTAGGAATACGTTCTTCTATCTTTACTATTTAAGGATAAACGTTATGTCTTGTGCACCACCTTTATTCCGGGTGTTTGTTTAAATGGCACCATACTTTTAAAACACTCCTTGAAATCAAAGGATATGTTCTAGAATCTAATTTCTAAACGTGAGCATAGAGACATGCTTATATATGACCGCCTAAAGCTATGTTGTCTTTCCTTCATGGTGTACGTATTTAAATATTAGAGCGTTTTGCACTATCACAGAAATGTTCACAGGTAGTATAAGCAATTGCCAAGACAATCCAGTTGTCCTGTGGTAGAGTCCTATTTGACAAATTTCCAATCTGCAGGCTGCTGAGCTTTTTCTCCTGATGCAGACAACTGCTTTAGTGTATGCTCTACCCTCCCAAACTGCTCAGCAAGTGGGTAATGATAGCAGAATTATTCCAGGCCAATTCCCAAACAGACACACTCCGAGTCCATCCACTGAAAATGCAAATGTAGGTTCAGGTCGTTGAAGCCTGCCTTCCAGACTGGAGGAACTCCTGTGGCTAAATATGCATGGCAAGCTGGCAAGACATACAAGGTACATGAAATATGCTTCAGTTTTCTACACGTGGGAATTAGCAACCATAACTAGGATAAAATGAATCCTTGTACTGGTTCTGCACGTATTCCACACAGAAGTGGGTTTTTATCAGCTGCATGTAACCTCTTGTCCACATACTTTCTCTTGTGCAGTCCACTTATAAGGTACAGAAATACAGATTATTGACTGTACTAGACAAAAAGAGCCCTAGCCCTTGCTAGCCCTAACTTTTGATAAGATTCCTTTCCTTAAGAGTATCTTCAATGCTCTTTTTCTCAGAATGATGAGAATGGGTACTTTCCATTTGCTACATTTCAGCATCTGCACCTTCATCTCTGATCTGATCTGGGAAAGTGAAAACACTGTCTGTGCCAATCACTCCTACTCAAAATACAACTATTGGGATTCCCAAAGTAGATCAAAATCCTTTCTTTAAGAATTATACATGTGAGAATGTTAATGGCTAGAATGGCTGGGACTGTAGGAATTGTAGGCTGGAGGGGCAAGAATTATATGATTTTTTTCACATTCGGTCTCTATTTGAGCCCTAGTTAGTGACCTGCTTAATCAGATTTCCATGTGCTTTTTCAAGACCTGAAGGATGTAAACTCCTAACTATATTTTTTCCAGCAAAGTTTTCACGTTTTGAGGTTGCATAGACTGGATTTAACTTCATTCATATGCAGTTTAGGGCTGGCATTTCGAAGCAAAAGATCCAGATACTCAATATGACTTTTGAATACAGAAGAAAATGGAACCAAAATGTTGGTAACAAAGAAAAGGATACTTTTTCCTTCTGAGTCAAGATGTCTAAATCCAAAGCAACAGCAACTACCCAGTACACAATACTATGGGCTTCAGAAGCTGTATTTCTAATAGGAGTTGATTTTTTTTCTGAGCAAAATCCTAATTACATCTACTGCAAAAATAAGTAATTTCCTGTATTCAATGGATTGTGAACATATTCACTTAAAAATGTATATTTCAGAAGCTTGAGAGATATTATTCTGAGATATTTTATTCTGAGATATTAAAATACTTCTTTTTGAAGATATGTGAAATGGCTATAAAAGAGATGAATACCATAGTTGAGAATTGCACTTAATCATTAATAGTAAAGCAATAAATAATTTGAATGTACACTTATGCTATACTACATGGTGTCACTTTTAAAGTATGCATTTATTTTAAAAATCAACACCTTTAACTATTGCAACTCTTATAATTACTTTAAACTAAATTGAGTAATGCTGGATATTATTTACATTTCCATTAGGCATTTTTCAGATTTTTCTCAAGATTTCTCTATTGGTATGCTTCACTAAGAGGGAGGAAAAATGATATAATGTAATTTGTAAGTAAATGCATGTTCAGTTTAAAAACATGAAATTATTTTCCCTTTCAAATTACAATCTAAAAATTTATTATGACAGTCTTGAGTATCAAGAATCTCTCTGGGATTTTTGTTCCCACACAAACAGCATATACATCTGTGTGGGTTCTTCAAAGTTCCCTGATTTGTTAGGCTCTTATAGCATGAGTTCGTACATTAGAATGCAGACTACGTGTCTACACGATAGACTTTTTGGGGAGAAAAACAGTATTTCAAAACAGACTAATACTGGTACTGTATATACTGCTTATGTGTTGCTGCATGGAAAACAGCGGCTTTTAAAAAGAAACATCTATCATGAAGCAATTAATCCAGCCTGTTAACTTTTTAATGGAAAGATGTTACAAGAAATGTAATAGTAACTCCACTTGTAAACTATCTTGCAATTCTCAGTTCTCTATTAAATATTACTGTAATGTAAAATATTGTATGTTTCAGATTTGCAACAGAACAATTTAAAAAAGAGGCAATAATTCCTGCAAATAAAGCAATAATAAAGTCTCGCTGAGACTCTTGTGAGGTGGAAAATCAGTTGCTTAGGATTTCAGCTTTCCATGGTATTTTTCTTTACTGTTTTCTGCATGAAAATGTTTAATGAATATGGGAGGCGAATGTGTAAATATCCAGCTTTAAGCTAGTATAATAACCTTTCTTTCAAATTCATATTTCACAAATACATTGTTGAATAGCTGCATAAAGAATATTAGTCCAAATCATAGAGGATTTGTTCTTAAATCAGAGTCCTTGAATCACATGCTATCTAGTCCTTAATGTATTTGTACAGGAAGGACTATTTATTTTCCCGTAACAGTGGAGGAATTCAAAATGTGTAAAACAAATCTTTCTACTGCAGTATTTTTTCCTTTATGAGTTTCTGCTTTGACTTCTTTTGCTTTATTTAGTTGCCTGTATGTGTCTTATTTAAATCTAGTTACATGACCGTAGTTGCTTATTTTTTGCGTAGGTAATGATTAAAGACTATCTAAAACATCATGAAACCAACTCTTGATATACATTGCAGGGTATTTTGGGGTCTTGCCACCACAGTCTTTTCTCGTGCAAAACTCACAAATTACTTGCTTTCACTGGCCACAATTTTAAGCAAGTCAGGATTAAAACAATATTAATAGTTTCAGTATTTATACATATATATATTTATAC
>NW_010401398.1:0-1635 GCF_000710305.1 Buceros rhinoceros silvestris
GCTTCTGACTGGGGAACAATAGCTCACACCGTCCTAGAGAATTTTTCCCTGCAGATCTCCACCCATGCTCAGCTGCAGATCAGTTTGTTTCTGTGATCAGGCAGCTCTAGGCAGCTTGTTTCTGACAGACCTGCGCAATGTCTCTCTGACTCTGTGGTGCTCCAGGTGGGTTCAGGGCCACACACAAGTAGCTGCACCAGCACAGACAGTTAAACATCAATCCAAAGGGGCATGTGTGTTTGTCCACCGCACCCTTTCCACGGACTTTCTTTTTTTTTTTTAATTTTTTATCCTTTCTCAAATACCTTGGTATGAACCGCTGCCAGGTCAAGTGCTACCCCTTGGCAACAAGGGAACCCTGAGGAAGGAAGCCCCATCGGTGCCACCAGTCTCCTCTCTCTACCCCTGCCTGAAGCAACCAGAGAAGAAAAATCTCCCCGAGCTCCCTGTGCCTTTCAGAGAGGGAGGGCAGGGCATGGCCTGAAGGCAGAGCCACCAATAAAAGTCTCCCCAGAGGACTTCTGCCCGCTCCCCGCAGAGCATGACTGCCGCCCATCGCCATCTCCCTGCCGCTGTCCATCCCCTCCACTCAACGCTCGCTGCGCTCCTCAGCGACCAGCTCTGGACACATTAACCGCAGCTGCCTGCTCTCCAGCAACGGTGCCACACCAGGACTCCCTCCACGCTCCCCGCCTCCCCCTTCAGCTGCAGCCAGCAGGTGCCCAGCAGTGCGCCGGCTCCGCGCCTGGGACATTTCGCAACAGGAGCCTTTGGCCAGAGAGGTGGCAGCTTCCTTCCAGCCTGCTGCAGCGACCGCAACAGCGCTGCTGAGACAACATGGACACCCGTGGGAAGGTAAGGACAATGCATTTCCCAGCATCCTTCCCAAGGTGCCCTGCTCTTGGGGAAATACTCTGCGAACGGCCCGCTCAGCCTCTGCACTTCTACTGTGTGCCCTCTTTCCTCTGGCCTTACTCCCCCAACTCATCCAAACTCCTTTGAACTACCTGAGCTTCTGCTTTCATACAACTGCACGTGTCAGGCTCTGCCTTAGGTAGTGCATTCCTCTCCTGTGCTGCCCAGCAGCTCGCGACTGAAAAGACCAGACCGTGCCACTCTGAGAAACACCCTCCTGCTCAGCCTTGCTCTGCACTCCTGCTTTAGCAGGGAATCCTGCTAAAAGCTTTCCACTAGGTCAGGTCTACACTCTCCATCAGAGACACAACCTGTCCATTAGCAGACGGCGACATCATGAAAAATCCACAAAAGCCGTTAAAAACCTGATAATTTCCTAAGGGCATACCTCACGTTCGGTGTGTTACAAAGCACAAACGGTGTTTCCTCAGACCTTAACCAGGCCAGTGTTTACTGAGCATCCCTTGGCTTCCCGCACAGCTGAGCACTACTCCTCTGTCTGAGGTGATTGTAGGATGACCACCCCCGTTGTGCACCAAAGGCAAACACGCCCCTGCAGCGTAATCCTCTCTGTTGCTTCCAGGTTATCAGATGCAGAGCTGCCGTTGCCTGGGCCGCGGGAAAACCGCTCTCTGTGGAGGAGGTGGAGGTTGCACCTCCAAAGGCAGGTGAAGTCCGTGTCAAGGTAAAAACACACTTCAATAGGATTTTTTCCTCCCT
>NW_010401398.1:1924-2187 GCF_000710305.1 Buceros rhinoceros silvestris
GCCCAGGCCACGAAGGAGCTGGGATTGTGGAAAGCATTGGAGAAGGAGTGACCTCTGTGAAACCAGGTAAGAGACACACCCAGACACACACCCAGCAGTCAGCTCTCAAAGCAGATGGGGCAGCCCGCAGCTCAGAATCTGCCCCCCTGCTCCCGCGTCGGTGTCTCAAAACCGAGTGCGCACTCATTGCGCTGCACTGTCACTGCACTGGCGCTGTCATGTCCCCCATGCGCACCATTTCCTCCTGATGGAGAAAGCGGAGG
>NW_010401399.1:0-7319 GCF_000710305.1 Buceros rhinoceros silvestris
CAAATCTTTGTCCATGAAGCCAAGCCATGATAACTCTTACATCTTTATTAATCCTTCTGTCCAGCAGCATGAAGTGCTTTGTGCTTTTAGCTTGATGTATCTGGTGACATTGATATGTTAAAGCTTTAACTTTGAAAGATTGTTAGTGCTGTGCAGATCACATCTTTATAGGTGCTGCATGGAATCACATAATGAAAGAAAATTAAGCTGCTATAAACATCACTGTATTGTCTGGGGAAGCAGTGCGCTATTTTTCAAGATGCAGAAAGTTAAGGCCTATAGTAATTTAACAAAATTCTACCAGGGACATAGAGAACTAAATTAATTCTCACTTCAACTCAGTGAAAGTTCATGATGGTATTTCACTCAAGCAGTAAAAACTGTAGTCTAGGTTATGACTGTGCCTTTGTACATTTCCTATGTAACTTTGCTTATGTTCTTCCCTAGTAGCTTAAAATCATCCCTCAAGTGATTTACAGGTTTTTTTTTCAATGCCTAAGCCAGGCTAAGTTGGTAGTGTTCTTCCTCCTTTTAAAATCAGTAGCAGCAGAAGTGGGATCATAAATAGTAAACACTTCAGAAAAGCCTTCAAGAAATGAAACACAAAGTGTCCTGCCTTTTTTTTTTTTAACTGCATGCATTTTTTTAAACTGGAATTAAGGTGATCTTCAGTCTAAAACAACAATCTGGTTTCAGATTATTTAAAAAAAATGCAGAAAATTGTAGAAAATTTTCAATGCATTATACAATCCTTTATAAATTTATCTTCAAAAGCTACCCACATGTTCCTTCCACCACCCAAAGCTTCACAAACAACTGTCATGTGGCGTCATCCTGGCTGTGTACCCTGAGACTTGGGAGGTCACTTGAGTTACTCATTGGGAGGATAAGAGGTTCATTTCTTGCTCAGAGCTTATTGCCTTTCCAAAATCATAATTATCCTCTTAAAATTCGTCTCATTTCTGTAGTCTTTGGCAACTGTTTATGAACACAGACATTTCCATAGCAGAGCAAAAGACCAGTTATTATGGTTTACATCACAGTCCATGCCATAACGTATCCTTAAGAGCAGCAGCAATGCTGTGAGCCTCGGGAAGCTCTTGCCCAGGAAGACTCCTGCCTCTCTACGGGAGCACCATCTGGCCTCTGGCCATAACACATTTAAACACGTGCCCTCAGCAACCCCTCCATGCTTCCAAACTCAGTGAAAATTACTGTTAGAAGGTTGCAGTGACTAATGCACTGTAAGGAATTTGTAAGAGGAGCTTTTCCTTTTTAAAAATGAAAGTGTTGTACGTGGCACATAAATGTTTAACATCCTTTTACTGAGCTTTACCTGCGACCTTGAAAGGCAACTCTATACAGGCTGTTCCTTCAGTACAAAACATTGCAACCTTATTTCTAGAATTTCAGTTAGAATCTTTTAATTTAAGCCATTATTATGTTCACCTGACCTAAAGTTACCAAAATAAGATGCATCATTGCCACAGTATTATGGAAATGTTGGTATATGTGCATACTGCTCACTATATGAAACTTACTGAAAAATGACAATGTCACTTCCAAGGTCCATACTGAGCTAACGGACAAAGCTGCACTTCAGTATCTGCATTTCACACCACTCCACTGTCTGATGGACAAAAATATCAGGCACAAAAAAAAAAAAAAGACATTTGCTTTTATAATAAACTCTTCTGTTTCATCTTTTCCATTCTCCTTTATGCTCATCTTCTTTTAAGGTTCCTTCTTTTGCTGTAGAGAACTTAAATCTGTAACTTTTTTTTAAGAAATAAACCTTTAAGCTTTATTCAGAATTCTCTTTTATGATGCTAATGGAGGATTATACAAGAACTAACATTTTCTTAAGTTTATTATTGTTGCTCAAGTCTTCCACATTCAATAAAAGGACAAAGAGAAACAGTATAATTGCACCTTGAAGAAGCCTTCTCTTTTCTTTAAGACTTGACTGTTTTTTTCCTGAACTTTTAAAAGCATTTCAGTAAAATAGGAACTACTTAACAGAAATAAATTCCTGAAAGCACAGAGCTTGGATTTTTTCCCTCAACTTAGTACGCAAAAAAAAGTTCTTAGAAACACGGTGCCTCACAGACCGCAAATATTTTTTTTGAGAAAATGGAAGCTAGTGGAAGCATGGTCACCACTGAACCTCTCAGATACCCTGGCCATTTTTCTATTTCTTTTCTCCAGCTGAGAATGAACAGCTCTGATCCTGGCCAGAAATAATCTTGCGTAGAAGAGTCTGAAAAATAAAAACCTCTACAAAAGCCCACCAGACGTATTGGAGTTAAGAGATGCAAATGGAGAATAATGACAAGAAAGAACAGGAGTGATTAAATACTCTCTTTTTGTGAAAATGGTGAAAGGAAGGATATTCTCCAAAATTCATTGCTCTCTTCCAGAACATGGCATTATAAAATACAAAATCAGAATGGCAACTATTCTGACAGCTTTAAAATCGAGATTACTAAATTGTTTCTGGCTATAATTATCATTTTTCTGAGTTAGTACAATTTTAACTATGTATTTAAATAGCAGTGAGTTGGTGCCCAAATCTTGATACAAGTACAGATGCATTTGCATTGTAGATAAAAGTGACTGATGATCTCATGGTAAATTCTCAAACACTTACAGGAAATTATCTTTATTTTTGAAGTACACAAAGATAAACTAAAGAGTAGATAATATATATTACAGCTAACCTCAGCCTACATTGTGTACAGGGGAAAAAAAAAAACCCTGCTCCATAGCCTTTGGTAATGATAGTAATGATATTCCTTGAATGAAACCCTGAATAGTAGAATGACTCACTACTCAGCTGCTATTTCCTCACAGGACTTAGAAGAAGAGAGAAATATGAAACCAGCCTGATTTTTGTCTTAGCCTTGAGGAGGCAGCTGCACTGGATTATCTAGAGGACATAAACCTTGGTGAATATTTGGGAAAGAGCCTTGCTTATTGTATGGACTAGAAATACAAAGTTCCATCACCTAAGCATTAACTTATGTGTAAGCCACCTTCTCCAACCTGTGTAAAGTCTATAGCCTCAAGTCATAAGCTTCCTTTCCCTGCCCAGTTGTTGAAGGCTTGGAGTCCGACACCAAACTACCAGCTTGCCGAGTTCAGTGGAACCAACAATATGGGGTGTTCCTCTCTTTTCTCCACCAGCAGTGTTTTCAAACAGAAGGAATGACTTCTACCATGCTTTGTATGGTACCTGATGTATTTTTACATGAACATCTAGAAACCACTTCTCAGGGGACCTGAATGCTTGCCTTAATAGAATCAATCCTGACACGAGTGACAACATTTGCATGACTATCCAGGCCAACATTACAGATGCTTAAGTACTTAGAGCAATATATAATTTTATCTCCCTGTAAAGTTAGATGGCAAAAGACCACAGATTTAGACCACTAAAAGTCTACCTAAATCTACCTACGTCTCCCTGTGGTTCTAAGCCTAAGGACCTTTACATTCCTATGGAAATATAAAGTAACTGGAGTATGAATAGGAATGATTTCTTTAGGTACTTATTGCATTTCTGACACACAAGCAACTACCTCCTATTTCATTTTGTTCAGACACATGAAAACTTGGCACAGTAAGCTGTATACACTATCAAGATGTTTTAACTGCAACAATACTAGCTTCTACACAGCAGTATTCTGGTAGCGTTGGCCACTAAGTGAATGCAATGTGCCAACTCAGACACCATTGAAGAATTTGAATGCTTTTAACCTATTTTTAATTTATTCTAGCACCTCCCAACTTTCAGTAGTGTATTGGCATCATCTTTAATTAGTTATTCTCTTTGCTGCCTCTGGTTCAACTTTTTATTATTATTATTTTTCTCTGAAAAATGCAATTGCAAGCCATATCATTCTAAGTTATTCTGATTAGATAACCTTACAAGATGAAATGAACATATAAAGTATAATCTTCACTTTACACTTCTTAAATCAAAGCTATTCATAACAAGAAAATAAGAACTACTGTGTACTGATGTCAACAATATATAGGTACACGAGTTTAATGAGAAATGATAAAACGTGCACTCCACAGATGTGGTATAACTAAGCACTCCCATTAGTGCAAAGTTAATTCTTTGCAAAAAGCTGTAAAATAACTGGAAGAGCCTCAGTCTGTCCATAATGCTTTAGATCACTGTCCATAATGCTTTAGATCACCTGCACTCATACACGTGGAATGATTTTTCCAATTTTTGCAAATAAATCATTTCTATTCAGACATGAAAAATAGAAAAAAGTATGCAGCCAGCTGGGCCTCATCAGCTGCCATGAGTAAAGCACGGGGCAACCAGAAGAAGCTGGATGATGATGGCAGACTGAGGGACTTTGCACCAAGTTGTGGTAATTTGGGTATATTGCAACTATTAACTGAGAATGTCAACAACTGTATAATAGCACTGTATAGGGACGTGTTCCTGGTAGCCTCTTTTTCCTCAATTGCTCCCTCTGGCAGTGTAAAAAAGGGCAAGTGCTCCACAACTTCTTATGCAGAGAAAAAATACCAAACCAAAACAAAAACAGATTGTTTTTGCAAGAAGGCGTAGCGTGTTTTCAATTTAAAATTTGGGGGGCAAAAAAAAAAAAAAATACAGATGACTTGAAACAAGTGGCGGTGTGCATTTTGTCATTAGCTAAAGGCCACTAGAACATAGGTAGATGGTGCACCATCAGCAACCTGGAGTGAATTTCACTTTTTTCCACATATAAAACGCTCCACTGGCTTTGGGAACAATGTGAAAGTATCTTAGCAACATATCAGATGTATTACTGACTATTTTCAACAAAGAAAGAAAGGAAATACATTGATAAAATAATGGTGCATGCAATTTATTTTTATGAAATATAACACTAAAAATATTTAATCTCTTAATTAGAAAGCATATTGTTTTCTAGACTCTTTTATATATGTCCATGCCAACCTTTTAAAATTGAAAGACAAGAATTTTAAAGCTGAAATTACAAAACTGTTCTGCATTTAAATCCAGATTGCTGCTTTGATTTGAAATACAATCTGGAATTTCTTCATTATTATAATAATTTTTTAAAACCCAAAATACATTTCCACCATCTATACAGTAAGAATACTTCCCTATTCAGAATCACTGAAATAAATTTGACAGCATGATTTGAATAATCCATATGAGATTGATAGCTAGTCAAGAGGTTGATGTGTCAATAACAGTAACACATTCGGGGGAAAAAAAAGAGCATTGGGTAGAAATATAAAGTTGTGACAAATTGTCATGGGCCAAAACAGTACAGTGGTACCCTCAGAATAAAGGCAAATAGAAAGGAAAGGACATGCAAAAAAGACTTGCGTAAATTAATCTCACCTACTGGTGAAACCGAAGTTTTATTCACTCTTGAGATGGTAAAAAGCACCTCTTTAATCTTCATTCTCTGGTTTGTTTTTGTTTGGCTGGTTTTTTTTAAACCCAAGAGGATTTAGTCAGGCCAGGCTACTTTTGAATCTAAAATGTAGTACCACTAGAGACGCTAGTACACTAGAGACATTAGTCCATCGACCTTGGCTTAACACACACAGAAGATTTGAAATGCTTGCTTTCTTTCATAAGACACCAAAAACATGAGAAGTACCTTGTTCTCTAAAGGTGGGCGCGTTACAAAAATCTCAAAGCTTTAAGAAAGATTTAAAGTAGTCTCATTTGCATAATCTCATTAATGTGGTCCTGACCATGTTAAAGGAAGGGAGCAGTGGCACCGAGCATGCTGTCCAAACAAACCAAAAAGAACCTGAGCTCCAGTTGGTGTGAGAGGGCTACTGAATTGCAGGTGCACTGCAGAGACATAGATGTGAGCAAGATGGTTTTTTGGTGAACTCACACTTGGCCAACTACTTAACAATTCACATAAATCGCTCAATATGCACCACATGAGCTATTCACGAGGAAGTCCACCCTCACTACCACTGATTTGCTTTTGTTGTGATTGCAGACAAAAGCCCCAGAAGAAAAAAAACAAAAAAAGAAGCGCATCCTGCCAAAACTGATATTGAACCTTCTTATTCAATGATGCAAATATGGATTTAATAATTGGTCATCCAATTCTGAATATCAGTTCTTTTAAACAACTCTCTTATTCTTTTTCTTTCATTGCTATTGTTCTGAATTTCTAAGAGCAGCTGTTGGTGCTCCATATTCACTGTTCAGTTGTTCTTCAGCTGAAAGTAAAGACTATCTAGTGTCTCTGACAGTTTATCTTCTACAGACTGACAGAAGATAGAGAGGACTAAAAAAAAAATTATATGAAGAAAGACAACAAATCTAAAGGTCATCCAAAGACATGAAAAGTTGAAGAAGCTTTTTAAGGCAACTTTAGTCTAAGAAGTTCTAATGTTCCCAGGTGAATTGCATTTCCCACACTTTATCACAAAACATGTACAATCTGTCATGTACTTTTATCTTTATGTAAAAGCTTCCTTCAAGGAAAAACAACAAAACAATTTTTTGACCTATTTGACTGGAGATGGAGCTAAATTTATCTAGAGGATATATTTAAGAGTTTTTAATATCAAGAAGGCATTTCAGAAAGATCATGTAGTAAATAAAAATGGTTTAGAAATAGTAGGAATGGTTATGTTCAGTAATGCTGCAACTTTTGTTAATCATATCTGTAATTCTCATAATTTCAAGGATACCTTTGTTATTTCAGGGAAAAGGTCAATAGGACATCTAAGACCATGAGGATGGAAAAGCCTACTGTCTTAGGGAAGTAAAGTCTATACCCAAACTTCAAGCTGCTTTAGGTGAATCAAGAGCTATAACTTGTACTTGTAAAATAAGTTAATTGTGTCCTCTTCTATTTGCTGTTCTTGTTCTGCAGAGACGGGGTATTTAATCAGATTTATGTTACTGCCCCTCTAGTTTCCTGCTAGTTGTCAAATAATCAATGAGATTAGTGCTATAATCAGAATTCATTTAAAATCGCCACTGTCCTTTGTACTTTTCGTATTGTGTGATTTAGAGAACTCATTTTGCAACACTAGAAAGCCTCCTCAAAGTTTAAAAAAAAAAAAAACGGATCAATTCTCAGGGGCAATCAGCACAAATATTGTAACTTAACTTCTCATCCAGCATTATGCATGTGTTATATCACATATAAATAATTACAGACAGATATGATTAGCAACCCAAGCTGCTTGCCAGAGATATTAGTCTTTAAATGACACACTGATTAACATCACTTAAGGAAGGTATGTGATATTCTTTTGTAGGAAAATTGCTTTAAAATGGTCGGGTTTGCTTTTTC
>NW_010401400.1:0-10783 GCF_000710305.1 Buceros rhinoceros silvestris
GGGGGGACTGACTTACATTTCTTGAATGTCTGAAGATGACAAAGATTAGTAAGAAAGGGAAACCAAATCAATAATGTCTTGAATTTTATAAATAAATGACAAAGTTTTGAAGAACTTTTCCATTCTTCATTTTAGCAACAAGATTAACTCCCAGCTCATTCTGCAGGACTGTCCCCCTTGAGTTGTGAGGTGATTATTTTGAGGAGAGGAGAGGAGAGGAGAGGAGAGGAGAGGAGAGGAGAGGAGAGGAGAGGAGAGGCTGAAGTAACTTGATTCCAAGTTTAATTTCCAAATGAGTTCTTAACTTTGACAGAAAAAGCTGCAGGAGTAGGAGGCACTGTCAGTGAATCTCCGTCCTGTCCCACTGCTTGAAACATTTCCCTAAAGCACAAAAATCCAGTCACCTTTTTGTGAACACATGATGTCCAACAAAGAGGCAGAAGAAGTTACTACTAATAGCTCCTCAGAGTTGTGGACAAGGGACATAAACTGTGCCACAGAGGTGTCCCCCAAACCCAACCCAACCTACTACATCCACCCTGCGCAGAGCAGCACTGCAAGGTGGTCCGGGCTGAGGCCCAGGGGACACACAGCCACCCTGAGCCGAAACAACATGCCCGGGGCGGAGCAGCTACGTGGAGCAGAGTTCCAGGCACTGACTTGGAGATGGACACCCCGGAGCTGCCTCTGTGCTGCTACGCTGAGCACACCACCACCCTGGGTTTGCATTGTAGGCAGAGAGCTAGGTCTAAGGTGGGCTCCAAGAGTCCCTCACAAGAGCACCTAAGGAAACCAGCAAGAACAGGCTCGCGCCCCTCCATTTCGCATCACTTCAGATATTTTCAGGAATGGGAGACTGGGAAAACCTCTTTGTTTCCATTTTTAAATTTTAGAGGCTTTTCCTGTGAACAGCTCTCCTTTCCCCTGCTCCAGTGCTCTGCCAGAGCAATGTGGAACAGAGCACTGGACTGTACTGGTGAAAAAAGGCCCCTGCTGCGAGCCCTATGAACACCGGACAGGTTTAGCTGGGTTATTAACATCCAAAATACTACAGCCAACATGCATTCAGTCTGAAGGTCCCATCGAGGTTCACGCAGCCCCCTTGGAGCTGCAATCAGGCATTCTGCTCAAACAGAGCTCCACAGAGCTCCCCCCTCTCCTCAAAGTGGCAGAGAGACAGAGTTCCCGAGCATACAAAGTTTCTGCATCACCACATGTGCAATAGGAGGAGGGCGACCCACTGTTCCCTCCAGGAAAACGCTGCAAGGGGAGCTCCGCAACCTTTGCTGCTGCACCTCCCAACAGATGCTGCTTCTGTAACGACTTTCCTTTTCATTTCTGCATGCTAGGTCACCATGTAAGCTGAGACGAGCTTGCCAGTCTATATCCTTGGGTTGTCTCTTGGCTTTTTCTGTCATTTGTCAGCATCTCTTTCTCCTTGCAGTTTAAGTATCTTACACGTAGTTATTTATATATTGGAGATAGAGGCAGGAACTAGTTTCCCTTGCTCTCCACTGCTTCCTTATTCATAAAAAACTTTTCTGAGGTTGCAATGTGATTTATACCTCTTTTTTTATTTCTAGTATTTGACAGAGCCATAATGATTCATTGTACCTGCTACTGTTTTTTTAGCCAGATGCAAATCAGTGGCAAAACGGATGCTGTAATACTTTCACTCCCTTTCCTGAAGAGGAGGCAAGAGGAAAAAATAGGAATGATTTTGCACTTGGAGAACAGAGTCACCAAAAGTATTTTTTAAGATTTTCCATTCCTCCTTTGTAACCCCTGGTGGCTCCTCTGCCTCCTTCTAAAAATTCTGCTCCAGTTCAAGGTGAGAACTCATCTCTGTGCCCCAGACCTACTGCGGACAGCCTGGCAAACTTTCAGACAGGGCATCAGCCAGCACCAAGGATTTTGTCCTCTGACATCTCTCCCCAAGCTCCTGTTTCCTCTTTTTATTTCTTAGACACAGGTCTAGGCTAACTCGAGAAGAGCTCCACTCTGCAAATCTAAGGCTACGGTATGGAGGACTCCAGCATGAAATTTAGCTCAGGCAGGCTACTCTACATACCAGGGTAAATATGCTACCACATTCAAAATGAAAAACAAGAGGAGTTTGGGTAATGCTTGAACGAAGAGCAAATAGTAAGTATTAAGTAAGAAGTCAAATAGTAAGTATGAAACAAGAACTAATGCGTAGAAACTAGAGCCAGACAAATCCAAATTAGACTCTAGATGCACAGTTTTAAACTTCAAGGGTGATTAATCACTGCAATTTACTGAAGTATTGAAATCAAGACTAGATGCCTTTCTGAAAGACGTGCTTTGGTTAGACACAATGTCTTGGGCTCCCCCAAAAAATAATGAGATGAAATTCTACTTTGACCTGATGGTCCTCTCTGGTTCCACGGGACAATTTCTCCATTAATTAAAAGAGTCAGATAGAACAGACCTTTCATCAAGACAACTTTAACATTTCACTGTTATATTAAACCACCGTGGATTTTACTGCCCTTTTCTGCCAGCTGCATGTTGACATTTTTCGGACCCAGGTTCTTACAGCAGGCAGTACATCTTCTTTCACAAGAAGCTGTCCAAATTGTGCCTTTCTCAGGGCCACAAACACTCTCTAAATCAGAAAAAAAAAAAAAAGTTTTGATGGAGATTCTGAACTTGCAGTCCTTTTGGATGAGAGAAAATAATTTGACTCATATTGCATACTGATCATTAAGAAAAGTGTTTCTAGTTCATTCTGCAAGCAATGTCTAGCAAAATTCTGTAATTGCTTAAAACATTTTTGTGGCATCACTGACACAGGCTTTTCCATTGCATTCCATGACATTTTTATGGACTTCTTAAATTGGTGCTCATTCCTCTTTACACTGCATAAAACGCAATTTTCACTCAGTAAGGACAGTTTTCTTGGTGCCCTCTACAACTAAATGGAATGAAATTTCCAGAGTTTTATTTCCCACATTCTTACAAGCAGGTCAGTTTGCAACTGAACTGAAGCTAATCTAGTTGCTTAATTCTACTATCAATGTTTATCAAAAAATTCTTTCCTCTAAAGCAGAACATGTTTATCCTGCTCCTGAAAGATCAGCACAAGTCTTTTGTCCTTAAAATATTTCCCAAACTAGGGGAGATTCTTAGATGACCAGATATCTACAAGGCAGATACAAACTTCTCTTATTCTTTCTGAGAAAAATAATGAGCAAGACTCCATGTTGTGTCCTCAGGTACTGAGTAATCCCTTAAACATAAAAACCTGACCACATTTTAGGACTTGGTGCAACAGGCAGACACTCCGCAGCCACTGAAGTCTTCTGGTAACTACCGGATTATCTAAGTGATGTCCAGGAAGTCAGATGTGCTCGGTAAGACGGAGGAGAAAGCTCTGATCCTGGTTACTGTCACATCATTTCACTGATTTTGGTGGAGCTGCTTCCAGTTAATTAAGTGAAAGGAGGCCCTTCAAGTTCCCACGTAAAATCTCACTTGATTCCTCATAAATAACGTCTCTAGGTCTCATTCATAGTAATAAAAATATATAGTACCCCAATTAAAACTGTGGTAATTTATATGCATTAAAACAACAATTTAAAGATGTGTTACGGGGCACGATTCCCTTTACCATGATATTCTAGTTTGCATTTCATTACGAATTAAAAATTCAGGAGCTGAGATTGCCATGTAGTGGCAAAGAAAATGATTTCCCTATTCTTCTCTGTTGGGAGCAATCCTTTCCCTGAGCAAATGGCAGTAATAGTATTTTCCATAGATTTGGAAAAAAGTGGTCATGACGGGGTTTGGGAGAGGAAATAAAAGCAGCCTTGACGTCCATGTCGATGATTCAGATGGTCAGCACAGTTATTTTTAAAACAAAACCTCACTTTTCTGGTTCATGTCAGAAGTCAGAGGGAAACAGCAAACTCCACAGCTAGCCCCATGCCTGGTCCTACATCCCATCAAGTTCCTCCTGTCCTTGCAGTGATGGTGAGCACAAGGCTGCTCAATGTCTTACCAGAGGGTACCTGAAATCTTAGAAGAACAACCCCTTTGCAATGCAGCTTTTCAGAACAATCACTTCGGCTTCATTTGAAGGAGCATTTCACAGGTGTTTTGTGTGTTCTGACAGTTCACAAGTACCTCACAGCGTGCAGCAGACAAAATTCTGCATTAAAATGATTTGAGGCGAAGGTAGCGTTTCGGATGTCAGGGGCTGAAGGGCTGCAGTGGCCAGCTTCCCGAATGGCAAAAGCAGCACAGAATTCTGAATAGGGCTTTTTGGCTAATCCTCTCCTGACATTATCTAGGCTGTTACAGTATATTTACCTGACAGACCTTGACCTGTGGCTTTCGTGCTTTCCGTGCTCACAGGTTAAGGATATCTTTTCAGTCGGAATGGCTCTGGGTTGGAACAAACAATGCTGAGAAAGAACAGAAGTTAAAATTTGAAAGCAAGAGTTTGGATAAACACAGGACTTCTGTGCTACTGCGTGTATGCTGGAGCAAAACAACAGTTGTTTCTGTACTCAAACAGAATCCTTAGAGGCATAAAGATACAGCACACACAGAACCATTTTTAAAGCATTCAACAGCTGTAAACAGCATTATCTGTTAAGTTTAATCATTAACTGTTTCCTTCCCATTCCCATTCCCACCAGGGTGAATGCAGAAAGGGAAACTGCAGAAAGCCTGCTCTGCCGGAGCGCTCTCCACACTGCCCGCGCTGTTGGTGCACTCCGGTTAGCTGAAAGCTCTCCTCTGGAAGGACACTAAGAGCAACACTGAGCTCTCATAAAGCAAAAAAAAACCAAAATTATCACAGAACATTCCGGGTGAGTCACATTCTGAGCTCCTGAACATTAAGGCTTTCATCTGCGCAAACTGACTTCCACACTACAGTCCCTTATTGTATTCCTACAGCCAGAGGACATCTTGTGCACACCACCGTGTTCACTGGTCTGAAATCAGCTGTCCACCTACCCACGCGCTGCCAGTCACCCCTTTGTTTGCTGTGAGCAAGACGGTTTCAGCTCGACCTGCCTTCAACCCATCTGAATCAGAGCCCTCCTCGTGCTAGTAAGGATCAGATGAGCGTGTTCGGTACATCGTGTCACTATCCACAAAGGTATTGGCTTCATGTTTTATAGTGATATTGAAACAAAACTTTTTCCATGCCTGTAACAGTTCCTGTCAACACAAGGACATACTATCCATTTATCTCCTATGAACCTGCCCTCATAAACTCTCCCTCTCTACAGAAGAGTTGATGCCTACAGGCGATGATCTACCAGGCTTTCTTCCCAAACAGGCATAGAACTTGAAGAAAACATTGCATGGCCAAAGCAGCAGGAAGGAGAAGTTACTGAAGTACTGAAGTCCGGTTACAGTTAAGGATGGAAACATTTCTATTCAAGAGGATCATTTTTCACTCCTGATGTCATTCCAGAGCAATGCCATTTGAATAAAGAAGGCTCCATCAGATGAAAAGCACTCAGTGCAGCGGTGATAGCTGGGCCAGATCTAGTCTGTGGCAGAGGAGCCTCCTTCACCTGCATCCATTTACACCTCCCAGGGCTGAACAAGGCTGTGCCATTCCATCCCCCACAGTGTTTCACACGCTGCGCAGAGGTCTGCAGTGGACCTACGTCTCCCCTGAAACCAAGCAGAAACCCCCAAAGCCTGCTGGGAGCTTTATGTTGTGTTTGGCCTGAACACAGAGCAAGGTAAACTTCCACCTAAGGAAACCAAATCTTTGGGATGAAGCAGAATGGAAATGTCGGGGGATAAAGACGAGCCTCCTGTCCCTTCCAAATGCCATTGCCTGTTGGAAATGGTGCCCCCTCCCTTGCCTCGCTCACCTCTGTGGAGCACCACCGTCAACAACTCCTTTGATACCCTCTATTGACCAACATTTTTAAAAGTGTTGTCTTCTGAACAATATCCAAACAAATCAGCCTGGTCCAGGAGGACATGTGTGCTTAACCTGAGCTGTGGAAGATGACTTACTCTGCAGATGTCACTAGGAACTGTTCGTGTGTTTCAAAACGAAGCCCATGATGAATGGCTTTGCTGGATAAGGGGTGGAGTCCTCAAGTCTTTTCAGGATGAAGCCTGAAATTTGACAGACTTCTACGGCTGCAAATAAACAACGTCAATAGCAGGAGTAGCTTTTCAAACTCTTCTATTGGGAATGAAAATTGATTTATTCCTACATTCAGCAGGCCTGAGAAAGCACTGCATCATTAGCCACTTGGGACAATATTGCTTCATAAACACACACAGGACAACACTGCAGTTCTAATTATTCCACACTGAAATTTTAGACCAAAAAGCCAGTACTATTTTGGTTAAGTTAGAATTTAATTTTTTTTTTAATTCAAAGTTAACTGTCATTATAAAAGAGGAACAAGATTTTGCTTTAGAATTTCCCAGGGATCCTTGCCTTTAACCAGATGTGCTCAAAAAAGAAGAGAGTACAGCAGGAGAGTACAGGAGCTTTCATTGCATGTGTGGATGCAGGCAGAAACCTATTGGGAAGCAGAAATACAACTCACAGCTGGACAACCCTTAGCCCCGGGTCCCCCAAAAGATGCTTTGAAATCTGCTGTGAAAGCAACCCTCTTGCCTTGAAGAAATCGCTGAACTGCCAGTGCACTAAGCAGATGCAAGCAGGCAGGATTTCTTAGGATGGACACACAGCACGATACACATGCCCTTTTCTTCCACCAATGCCTTTATTTTCTTTTCTAATCATCTGCTTTCCTTTGAGGGTGAAGGGAAAACAATCATTACTTGGTGTCTTTTATGTCCGAGATGTTCTCATGGGTCCAGCATATTTGATTCCTTTTGGGGTGCCAAGGGGAAAACGCTGTAACAATTCAGGTAAAAGGTGAGGGCTGACTGAGTTTCCAGTGTAACAGTATGGTTCTTAACACGGATGATGCTGAAGGCATAATCCATCAGCACCGGGGAATTTAATATCAAAATAAAGGAGAGAGCTTATAGCTATCACACCTCTGTTGGGAAATGATCGGGAAAGGTGCTTTATTGCAGAGGATTTGAGACTTACAGAAGTGATGGAACGGGCTGAATGTAGCGTGTACTTCAAGTGCTGGAGGAGGACTGAGACGCCACAGTGTTGTTCATCTTTTGTTCACATCTTTTCACATCTGTTGCTCTTCTAGCAAAGCTTTCTTGCTACACAGAGGACAACAGATTGTGCATAAGAACTGGATAGAAACCTAGGAGATGCTATCGCAGACATCACTTTACATAATACACTTCAGACTCCACCTTACAGGCAGTCCAGCTTTTTGGCTCTCATTCTTCCCACTGGAGGACTGTTCAGAAAGTTGTTTACTTGAATAGCTAAGAACCTTTCCAACTGTTCATTCTCAGTGTATTCACAGACAATATATGCTCATTTGCTCTTCAGCCAATGCTACTCTTTAGCCTAAATGTACCTTTTCTTTCCTTGATCTTCACCCCTCTGGTTCATGTATAGACACCCGTCCTAGGGAATCCAGTCTCACATACTTACACATGATGCAGCCTACGTGCAGCATCCTAAGGTCAGGCAGTCGCTGGGATTCCTAACCCCAACAGCTGTCAAATAATTAACTCCTTGAGCTACATCTCTATCAGTTAGACACTTCTAGTGTGTGTGAGACCTGGGCATCCACACTGGCAGCTCATAATTATTCAATACTCAATGGATAAAATTCTGACACTTGTCTCCACGGTCATTTCCAGCTGATTACCTCTCTGTTTACAGATTTGTTTCGGTTTTGGGTTAAACCCATGGTACAAGTTTCCATGTACTGCCGTTAAGGCGACAATTTCTGTTCTGTTTTATTGCATTGGTCCCTTTAAACTTCAGCACTTGATCACAGACAGGAGAATTTGTTTCATGGGATTAATACACACAGTATCAATGACTGGCATAGCACACCGTCTTCTTCATGACCAGAAATGCACAGGTCCAGAGACACTCTATACTTCCCAAATGGGAAGCACTCATTTCAATTCGGAGCAAATGGAATATTTTGTAATCCCAAATCAGGGAAAATTGTGACTAGGCCACTATGAGTCCAATCCTTGTGAAGTGCCATCAGAATACCCTGCGTTTTGTTTATCTGAATCACAAGTTGAATCAGGAAAGCCAAATTTTAGGAAGACTAAACTTTGACAAATGTAATGTTTCCTTACTTAAGGGTAAGCACAACACAGGTGTGATGCCAAAGATACGCCCTACAAAGCGCCCAGTGTGCGGCAGGTTCAGCCAGATGGTTCATCCCACAGCACAGACCCTGTTCTGGTAAGAGTTCTTACCAGGTGAGTTCAAAGAGCACAACGTCTCGCGTCTAAGGCCCACTGACAGCCCTCACGTGATGTTGACAGGTCTTTCCTTCTGCTGGAAAATACTCAGAATCATCCAGGATCGTCCCCAGATTGTTCCATTCTGAACAAGTGTTTAAGACATTAGTAGTGAGAGGACAGAGAGACAAATTTAATGGTTAAGAGGAAAATCAGAATATATGGTTCGTATGGACAGTGAAAGAATAAAATTCACACATTTTCACTTGGAAAGCATGTATTTTCTTTCCCTCTATTCCCATTCTCAACATTAGTTGGATCAGTTTTATTCATATGTAACAATGGAAGCAAATGCAGAGAACTTCATCTAGAAAAGTGAGCGTTCCTTTCCTAATAATATTTCACTCTGGAGAAGTATTTCCATAAATTAACGCATACCAATTCTCTAAAGCAAAAAACTCTAAAGGCGGTGCACTGAAATGACATAAAATAAACAACAATCCGTGATTTATTGCCTGAGATTGTTTTGTTACTTTCCCCAACCCAGCCCACAGAAAAGCAGCTGTTTGATTTCTGTGTTATCCACTGCCTGTTGTTTGTCAGCAGGGAAAATTCAGACTACTAAAAATGCTTATTGCTTTGAGAGCAATAATAAAAAGTGTGCTTGCCTTCAGATTAGCTATCACTGTTTTTTCCTGTAGAGACTGAGAGAAATATAAAGAGGTGAAATTCTGAGTTGTTACATATAAAATGGTCTTTAAAGAAGTGCATGGGCAGAAAGCTCTATTGATATTAATTGGTCTCACACCGCTAAATCCCTGCTCTCTACTTATAAAACATAAAATATCTGAAATTTCGAATCTTGATCATAAACCACAAATTAAATCAACACAGTCAACTTCAGAGAGCACGAATATAATTCACTTTATTAGAAAATAATAAGCCACACTGGCATTTGGACAAACATGAAGCCTGCTTGCAAGAACTCACATCTTTTAAATAGCAGGTTTTTACCCTTATATCATCATCACAACACAGTCTCCCCAGTAGCCAGCCTGACACAGAGGCACTGCAAAAGAGGAGCACGTAATGCAGCCGAGAGTCCGAGGGAAGCCAGCAGCTCCTGCCTGCTCGTGGAGCCCGGCACTCGGCTGCCCAGCAGCAGCTTGCTTTCACAAGGGACAAATCTCTTGTCTCCAAAAGGTTGTCTATTAGCCCACTGAACATCTAATTTAGAAAAGGAGAATATAGTTTGGCAACGGATGCGTGAAAACTTCCAACCTCTGCTCTAGACCATGCTGACTAGCTCATCTGCTGACTAGCTCATTTAACTGGAAGTTAACCAACCCGAAGGGCTAGCCTGGAGCCAGTGCGGCTGGGAGGACTGTAAAACTGATGGAGCTCTCAGAAAACATTTAAAGAAAGCCTGTGCTCCTTTCTACTCTCCATCCTTGCCTTCTGCCCTTCTCACAGATGCAGAGCTACAGAGGTGGTCTCTCAGAGCCTCAGAGTCAGCATTATTTACCCCACTTCTGAAGTGTCCACTTGCAGGCATCTTTCGTCCCACTATTATGTTCGTGCGCTCATTCCTTACCCAAGGTCTTTCTTCCCCGAAGCACACCACGTAGCTAGGTTTCAGTATTGTATGTTCCTCACTATGCGTTTTTATTTTTTGTTTCCACTGATTTATTTTCACCAGATAAGTGCTTGTAAAGGCTAAATCACACCCTAGTGCTCTGAAACCAAAGTGACAGCGTTGGTCACAGTACACCTACTATAGATTAACTCTGCTGTAAGAAGTTTAATCACTTTCCCTTTCCACTGCGTTGACTGCCCATTTGTAAAATGACCGCAAAATGTGGCCAAACGGTTTCATTCGATTCTCCCCTGGTGCCCAGGTGAATATGGGTAGTAGCCAATTCTAAAATTAGGAAACTAGGGAGGCTGAAGTTCATTTTGAGGCTAAAGAGATAAAAATGAGTCTGATTCTGAATGCAGCGTCATCTGTTCTCCCCGACACAACATTTTTGCATGCTCAGTGGCACAGCAGCTGTCTTTCTTTCAGTGCACGCACAAAGCAAGCATTGGTAATACACATAAAACATCTTTTATGTGGCTATAAATAATAGAAAATCTTAACCTGGAAATAAAGGTTCTTTAAAACCCTCTAAATAGCAAACTGGAATTTTTTTTTTTTTGAAAGCTTGATACATTCCCCTGTTTGCTCACCACGTTTGAAGCAAGAATGGACAGCTGTAAAAGGGAGCCCTCCCCACCATCACATTCTTTCTTCACCTTCTGCTTCCCAGCAGAAGTTTAACATTTGTTCAAAAGATATGTTGCTTTCCTTGTATGTTTGTTCCTCAACCCTCTGGATGTCTCTTCACACACAAATATTCCCCCCAAAAAAGAAACAATAACTGGGCAGCACAATGATAGTGGAACGGTCAACACTCTT
>NW_010401400.1:10864-17799 GCF_000710305.1 Buceros rhinoceros silvestris
GATGCAGCACGATGAGATTGTAACGGTCAACGCGCTTTCTGCCACGTGCAAGGTGAGCCAGCGAGGGTTGCCTCCAATTGCTACCCTGGGGACCTGCTTGCCAGATCTCAGAGCCTCCCCACACAGCCTGACACTGCGCTGTGTCGTCTGCTGCGTGTCAGAAGGTGAACAGGAGCAGGAAAGCAACTGAGAAAACGATTCACACTTCCACCTTTAGCAATGTTTGACAAAAGCCAGAGGCGAGGATGAAAATGAGACCTTGTGCAAAGCCGGTGACTTCACACAACACTGCCATACACCGGATGGATACACGGACGATCAACCGATTGTAGGCTCAGCTTTTTTCTCTCATTCAAAGGAAATTGTTATTTGATTTTTTTTTTTAACTGTGTGCGCACACACACATCTTAGTTGGGCTTGGTCCACTGCCTGGGAAACCCACCAGCCAGGAGCCTTGGGTCAGGCACTAATGCTTCAAAAAACATCACCAGCAAGCAGTCCTGACACCTGCATGGGGACCAGATCATAGTCTTCAGCCACGCAGTTCAACTCCACGCGTCCTCAAGAACAAATCAAACTGCATGAAATTGCTTCATCACAAGTTGAACCTGTTTTATGAACAGTTTGTAGTAAATGGCCTCAGGGGACCGTTACCCAGCACCTACCTGAATGAAATGAGAGGGACAAATCCAGAGTGGAAGGAACATTTTAACTTGTTTGTTGGTAACAGGTGTAACCAGCACAGAATTGCCATCTGCAGCTTCTCACCCTACAGGTGCAGGTCAAAGAGGTTGACATTTTCTTTGATGCTGTGATCAAATTATTGCCTGTCCGGCACTTATGCAAAGCCTCAGCCTGTCGGAGTGAATGTCAGCTTAGTTTTCATTTCAGTGCCACTGGCTGGAGACATTTGTGAGAGACAGAGCTGCTAGGTCTTTAAAATACATATAGTAGATCTTCAAGACAGTATGAAATAGGTGTTCGTTTGCTATTTCATAACTTTGCTTGACACATTCCTCAAGCTGCTCTAGGCTTTTATCTCAACAGGATAAAGCAGGCTTGCCTTTCTCTTTGCCCACCAGTCCCACTTCCAGCTACATGTGACTGCTCCCTCCCTTGAGGATGGAGAACCCCTAGGGACGGTGAGCAGAGTTACCTTTGTCATGTCCACCAAGGTAGCTAAGTTAAAACACTCACCTGCCAAATGCAGGATGGGACAAGAAACGGGAGAAGGACCCGTTCCCATGAGTTGCTTTCTTGGTGGCAGCACTCCTCTCAGGGCTCCCAGCTCCCGTGCAGGCATTTCTCCTCCCCCCTCCACCACGCTCTGCAGCAGCAAGGCGAGCGCTTCTCGCCTCGCTGCAGCATGCTGGGGACTGGATCCCAGCTGAAAGTAGCCTTTCAAAAATAGCAGTTTTAAAACTGAATCATTTTTCAAATCACACTCTAAATTTACTTTCCTCCCTGGCAAGCTCCCTGCAGCTCTTTGGTATGCAGGCAGGCATGGATTTGGAGGATGCAGGTTTCTCAGGAGCTGCACCAATGCCATTCTGCAGGTTCCTGCATCCATCCATCCGTGCATCTGCCTGTCCATCCCTCTCTTCTGCAACCCTAAGGACCTCAACCCCTCTTTGAATACATGAGCCACCTCTCTCACTTTAATAAAGAGATTTACAAAGAGTTTTTCCTCCTTTCTTCCAATTATTGGCAAGAGAAATGGCAGGCTACAGAACATCCTTGCTCCCTAATTTGCCATTCAGTCCTTTCAAAAATTCAGCTGTTCACTTGGGGAGCTGAAGGATGTTGATCTCTTCTGGAAGGCCTGGTCCTGGTTGTGCTGAACAAGGTGGGATCCAAAAAAACCCCAGAAGGTGGCTGGTTTGTTGCCTAACAGTCTCCATGAACTTGACAGTGGTTGTGTATTCAGAAACTTTCCTTTGTAGGGTCTCAGAAATATTACAGTGCTGCTTCTCCCTGAGTTGTAGAACACTATCTTTCCATTATTAAAATGTATTAAAAATCCTTTGCATGCCGAGATGCTGGCTGAGATTTCATTGCACAAAACAATAACAGAAAACAAATTAGCAAAACTAATGCAGGAAGAACATAAACCACCAGAGTGGAAGGTTTGCCCATAAAATGTGAAGTTTCATACTGTCAAAGACTGAAATGAAAATAAGTCATCTGAACACAGAACAAAGTGCACAGGATGCTGGGTGCCTTCAACTTCCATTGATGCTACCAGCAAGCGAGAAGACGTGAATGTGCTCAGGATGCTCAGAGCACTACACAGGATGAGGCCTTTTGAAATTGGCTATTCATCACATTTAAATTGACTGTAATTGTCAGGGCTGAATAGCTAATTAGATATTCTCTCTCTCAGTGAGAACAGTGAAATTCAGAAAGTGCAGTTAGATTGTCTCTGGGCCTCAGGAAAAATTAAAAAAAGGCTGTTGCATAACTACCCATAAATTAACAGGAGGAATGCAGGAATCTCTTGTTTTAAAGAGCAGTTGTTTTCTGTTTCTCTTCAACCCATGGAAACATTCTCCTAGTTAAACCACCTCTTCAGGTAACCGCACTCCTGTTTCAGTGCAGCCTAGCACCTAGCCTAGTGCCTCCCCTAGCAGTTAGGCGTAGCCAGTCAAAACTTGCACGTTGCTGACTCCGACCCCTCACCCTGACTTGATTTTGAGTTTAGGAGTACAAGAAAGGGTCCAAAGGATTCCCATCATTATCTCATCAGCCTCTTCGGCTTTGCTCTCATGAAAGCCAGGGTGCTCCTGACAGAGTAACTAGGGCTTACAGAGCCCAGCTACGTGGTAACAGTTCCAGCCCAAGGCTCGAGATGGATCATCTGGTAGCCAACCCATAAAACGACTTGGTTTTCAACCCAGCTGGCCAGAGGCAACTCGCAGCTTCAAGACCAGCTCCAAGTCTGCCTGCTTTCTCTCTCCGCTCCCCAAAAGGTCACCCTGATGCAGACAGGAGACAAAAGAGGATCAGTGGCCATTCAGGTCACTGGGCTGGTCTTCTGCTTGAAAACCCGAAAAAGTGCTCTGAGAGGATCAGGAAACACTAGTAACATCTCAGGCTCCATGGAAACACACATCTTTCTCCTAATACGTTGTAGTTAGTATACGTTTCACTGTCTCAATCTGTCATTGCGCTAAGTAGGGTATTGGGAAGAACTTAGCCTCCAGCCAAAGATTCCAGAATTCCAGCTTAGAAAATCGGCATATTCACTTATCTCATGCATTAGGACTGAAGCCCTTGCTTACAATGCTAGCAATGCTCTGATCTGAGAGACTACCAATTACATCACCCATTTCTTTTAATTACAATGTAATACCAAAGCAGAGACTGTCCCCTCAAATCCTTAAATAAGTGGTAGGTACAAGTGAGGAGGATCATCTCATTGCCTGGGCAGTTTTTTGAGCATCCAGAATAACCATAAGGCCACTCACTGAAAAGTAATGTCCTTGGCACACACTACAGATAAAAAAATAAACCACACTGGGCTGTAGAAAGACCAACACAAAAACACCTGCACATTAATCCCAGCTGCAGGAACAGTTACAAAACTATTTGTTTTCGGTTACTGTGAAGGTAGAAAGTATGTCCAGCTACTCCAAAACATACCAGGTCAGGGACTGCACAGAGTGTTTACACTCAAATTGCGTAAGATGCTTCCAAGTAATTACTTGAGACATTTCCATGCCAATATAGTGGCAAAAAGCTCCTAAACTACACAGTAAATACTTTTCCCTGCAGATATTTGCTGTAAAGTCAGCAGGGACACGTATGAGTGAAGCTTACACGGAAAACAAAAATCCAGCTGTGGAGGTCTTGGTATCCCTAAAGTCAAAAGAAGTGGTTTTGCTAGCTTGCTTGTAAGTCAAGCAGTCAAACCATGATTGAGAATTTCAGGATTTTACCCACAAAAGAAAAAAAAAGAACTTTTCCCTTGAAAGGAATAACAGCAACTGAGCAATTTGAGTTTTAAAATACCACATTAAACTTTATTCTTTAACAAAGAGACGTGATGTTCAGTGTTACAACCTATTTTCAGACAATGGTTTAATTAAACATTTAATGAACGCATCTCATTTCTTTGCATGAGCTTCACTCTAAACAACAAGCTAATAATGTAAACATCACTGTTTGATTATTAAAATAATTGCTTTCACAAACACCAGCCTCCTGGCAAACAAAGTGGCTGGTGCCATGTATACGATACACCCACCATGCAGGGGTCCAATTTTGGCATAAAACCCAATTTACAGTTGACCATCAGCTTTAAAAAAAAATCCCAGGCAAATGTTTAAAGCCAGTGATATTTTCACCAAATGTCTGGAGATTTGATTCAACTAATCAAGCAAATCTATAAAAACATCATGCATGTAACCAAATTGCTGCCTTTAGGAGTTTTCCCCAAGCAGAGACGCAGCAGCAGCTTCAGGACATTTCCTCAAACAAACTCTGGTATCTGGATCAGACTAACCAGAGCCAAACTCAAAGCCAAGGCCAAAGCCTTCCTGAAAGCCAAGCTTGCTGTAGCTGTGGAGGATTTGTATCCAGCCAACGGAGTTTTTCCAGGATTTAGTCACTTTAGAAAGGACCAGCAAGGCTTTTCAGCAAGGCTTTAATGAAAAAAAAATAGATGGACTTTTTTTTTCCCCTTAGCTTTATAACCAAAAAATTTGAGTATTTTTGCAAAATGGTGACAAATTTTCAAGACTCTAAGTAAAAAATTCTTAGTGAAATGAGCTGTCAAAACATTTTGAAAATCTGTCAACAGCTCTAATTCTTAGAAACCATGATTTGGTGATGCTTGAAATATTGTCTTGTCCGTGCCGAAGCAGCTAAACCACGTTCCTTGCTGCTTCAGCTTAGGTTTTTTTTCTTCATGGAAAGTTACCGGTATGCTTTCATACCTATTATGTGACTCTCCAAGCTAATCGGCATCCCACCAGCATCATCTTTTCATAGGCAGGACATCTCCAGAAAGGTCAGCGCAGACTCCAGAGTCATTCAGCTTCTACTGCTTGGAAAAGATTCAGTTGTGTCACCCAAGGAAACAGACAATTTTTCAGTCTCCATCTACGGCCCAACCACCACCCACCAGGGAACAATGATTGGCGTGGTGAGAATACGAGTTTTACACAAACTTTTCTAACCATCTTCCTACTAAAACCATCACTGGTCTTTCACAGCAGGAGAAATTGCTGAGCACTCCAGAGAAATAGACCTTCATTTTTCAATGTTTTCAGCAGACAAAAGACAAAACAAACAAACCAAAACAAAACAAAAAAGGAGCAGTCTTATTTCCCCAGAAACACAAAAATATCAGGAATCCACATCCCAAGTATCCAGCCACACCAACGTAATTCCCATGTTTCCAAGTAAATTACCTTAGATTTAATCTCAGATTTACAGCATCTGACACAGTGGATTGCATGTAATCATTCCTGGATCACCAGATAGGAAATGATTCCTAGCCACAGCATTGGCACTACATGGTCCATACCTGACCTGTTACATCAAGCCATTGACTATCCATGGGAGACTCCCCCTCGTTTCAATGGGCTTTTGATTAGGTCTGATATACTTTCCCTTTTTTTTCCTCTGCTTCTTTTGTCCTTGAGATTTGCAGTTCCTTACCACGGCTATTGGGTTTGTGATTTATTGGTTTAATTATTTTATTTTTATGTGGTTTTAGTATTTTTAACAGGGCACAACAGACACTTTGAATTAGTAGCCACTTTTTTTCTTAAGGGTTGCATATGGTATTGGTCACGTTGAGCACAACGGGAGATTGGAAATCTTCTTTAACACTTCCGGACACTTTCCTTCCACCTCTACTGAACAAAAAGCTTTAGCACAAAAGCAGTTAATGGCAGAAAGCAAGTTTAAATGTGGCTATCAAACGTGACACTTGAGTACTCTGAAAACTAAGTAGTTGCATTTTGTCTGTGGTCTTTTCCTAGGAAGCACAGGTGCAATCCAAGCCATTTTCTTCACCTGGTGAGTATGAACAGCCTGTTAGGAAGGGCAGAAATTCTCCTGTTATGGATGTGGCCAGAAGGTAACTGCCAGTACATGAAATCTCAGGGCAGAGCAAAATTTCTCAGATCCAAAATAAGAAATAAATGTGTGAAGAACAGCTATGGAGGAGTCCTAGTGACGGTAAATACCCATTTGCTAAAAGGCATCAAGGAGCTACTCAGAAGCAGCAAGGATTTGCCTGTATAAAAAAATATAAAACCTAGCTTAACGAAAATCAACGAAACAAATCCCAAAATACATAAACCAGGGAACAAGCTCCCATCCAGGTGAGACTGACATTGGCAGCTGCGAATTGTGGGGAATACTTGCTCTTCCAAGCTCAGTTCTTTCCTACATGCATTATCGTTCCCTGCACATGCATTTGCAGGACTGGCATCACTTCCATCCTCTTTGTAACATTTTATTGGTGTGAATTCTGGGATGTTTGGGGGTTTTTTTAATACACATTATTATTTACTGCCAGTATCTCAGAAAAGGACAGCAGTTCTTACTGCAGCCTAACAGATAAGAAAGGCTATAGCGTTTATTCCAAGCCAAACAGAGGAGAAAGATTTACCAGGAAAAAGAATCCACACTAGGAAAAAAAAAATTACCTTTCACATGCCAGCTAAGACTGAATGGGCACTTGTCACCGAAAACAAAATTATTATTTTCTTGGGTCCAAGTTTGTGCAGCCTAGAAGCTGGAGTCAGATCAGGAAAAACAATTCGTGCACCTAGAAATGTCTGAAATTAATTAATTAGTGCCCCACCGATCACCACCAGCTCCCTCAACACCACCACTCCTGGCACCGGGCACACAGAGAAGATTTTCAAGCTCAGAAACCTCCGCAACAGCAAGGCGCATCGCACACACGACGGGGGGCA
>NW_010401401.1:0-14892 GCF_000710305.1 Buceros rhinoceros silvestris
ACAATATATAATACATATATAATATTAATGTTAGGTATCATTAGGATTATACACGCACTGCAGCAGAATGTTTCAAGACAAACCTTCCTTTTCTCATAGAGATGGTTACAGATACAGTAAATGACAAAATGTGCTTTCCCATACTTTGATGTTCCCAGGCACCAATCTGAAGACACCATGTAGACATGAAAGATTTAGCCTCTGTGACTGTCCAAGTCTTGGTACTGCCTGATGATCTAACGTTCAGTAAATGCCAAGAACACAGGTTTTTTGTAGTAGTAATTTTTTCTCTTTTCAGGATGAAACATTGTTTCATAAAAACCTAATGTTTTAGTTAATGGCAATATGTTTTTAAATATTTGAACAATTACTTTGAAGAAAAAACAGTTTTAAAGAAGAAAAAAGTTTCTTTTACTAAGAATTAAATATTGAAATATTTATATTAAAACGTATTTAAACAAAATGTTTCAAATTTTATTCCTTCTTCTTTCTCCCCAACTCTCCACTAAATTTGGCATGAATCTAGGATAGGTTCCAGTGTGTGTGTGTGTGTTGCATTTGCATTTATTTGCTCTAAAGCAATAGAAATAGAAGTTAAACAGAGAGAACTGATTAATGTGGAAAGGCTTCATTTCTCCATCATACCAGGGACTGTAAAATGACAGATTAGGAAGAAGCATTTAGCTAAGATAACTTCAAATTGATCCTTATGATCTTTATGCTGATACATTTACTTGGGGCTGGCAGATTAGGATATAAAGAATTTCTAAGACAGCAGGTAAATTCATACCCGCAAAGCCTAACGCTCATCAGTGCCCCATCCTTTTTGAACTCATTTATATGCAAACATAAGAAATGTGTGGCAATGTTCACTACAATTTATGCTTAGTGAAAAACATTTTTACTTTCTTTAATCTTCCTTTCCATTAATTTCAATGGATGTCGCCTACTTCTTGTATAACAACTAGATATTACTACATATATTCTTTCCACCCCATTAATTAATGACTTTTTAGGACATCGCTCCAATTCAGCCACTTGTTTTCCATGATAAAGAATCCTTGTCTTTTTAATCTTTTCTCACGTGGAAGCCATATTAGCCTTTCTGTTTGCCACATACTGCTTTGAGCTCTAACACTTGCTTTCTGAGCTGGGGTAAGTGCAATGTCACACAGTGTCTAAACTCTTGGTGTACTAGAAATACACATAATGGTCTAACTTGGGACTTTTTGACTTCTCAGAAGACTTGGAATTTATAGTATCCTAAGGTCTCTCCTGCGTAGTAGCTTATTTAGAGTTAGTTAACCAGGGCTGCAAATGTATGCTCATATATATACACCAAACTGGGAATATCTACTACTTAGTATGTATTTCTGCCAGTGTATTATTCAATTGCTCAGAACAGAATGTATCTTTACAGCCAGCTTGGTATCATCATCTTTAACTTCCCAATTCATTCCTTTCTTCATGTTCAAAATATGCTTGCGCATTAAGTACAGGATATGATATCTTCATGGATAATGAATTTCCATTATAAAACCTAACCGCTTAATTATTTATCGGCCAACAAAGAAACCTCCTAATGATAATTTCGTGATTTTCAGGAAGCCCTGTCTTTCAGGACTTTTTACATAACTAGGTAAATGACATTGACTGTCATCTGTATCTTTGATATAGAGGAAGAAATGGCTTACTCTTCGTACAAAACCCCTATTGACTTTCATTTGCTGCATCATATTTATTAATGGGTCTGCTAATTAATTCTCTTTATTTCACAGCTCCTACCAATTTCATTCTCATGGAAATATGATGCACTTGTTTATATTAACCAGGATTTCTCTGGAGGTCTTTTTTTGGTCATACTTGCCACTTTTCTCTCCTTGGGTGCTGAGAATGACACAAGGAATATATTGCAAACCACAGTCAGCAGTTCAACCATTTCATATTCATGGGTGAATGACATCTAGCCCTGGCAATTTATTCCTATTATTTTTTAAAATTTGTTTTAAAACATTTTTAGAGAGGTTTCGTCTCAAGACAATTTCTCTTCCCCTCCCCTGTAATGAGAGGTTCCTTCTGCTGTGGAACTCCTGATCTGTGACACATGCTGCCTTGAGCTGTGACAAGTATATTAGCTATACGTGAAGCAGAGGTTTCTAACTCGCCAGAAGCTGGGAGCTTCTGTCTTCCTGGGGCCTCCTGTTTAGCAAACCTTTTGTGGTGGGTTGAGCTTGTCTGGCAGCTAAGTTCTCAAGCAGTCACCCAATCATTCCACTCCACCCCCCCATCCCCACCCTTACCCCCCCACAGTGGGACAGGGGAAAGAATCAAAGAACAAATGCTGAAAACTCATAGGTTGAGATAAAGATAGTTTCTTAAGTAAAGCACCATACAGGTTGCTATGGAGAAAATTAACTCCATCACAATCAGGCACAATACACTTCCGTAAAGGACAGCAACTTCCATGTTACAGGCTGCCCTGTGCAGGACAGCCAGCTCCAGAACTGACCTACTACAGGACACAACTGAGCCCATCAGCCAAGCTGGTGGTGTCTCAAGGAAAACATAATTAAGGAAGGGCAGAAAATGATAGATAGAGGGAACAAAAAAAGTATAAGAAACAATGCTGTGGGCACCAAGGTGAGAAAAGAAGGAGGGGGAAAAGCTGCTCCAGTTGCTGGAGCTGAGCTTTCTTTGCAGCCCTTGGAGAAAGTATGACGGAACAGACAGATATTTATGCAGCAGCCCATGGAAGACCTCATGCTAGAGTGATCAATATTTCCTGAAGGAATTTTAGTCCATAGAGAGACCATGCTGGAACACGTTTCTTCTGAATGACTGCAGCCCATGGGAAGGACCCCTACTGGAGCAGGGAAAAAGCATTATTGAGAGGAAGCAGCAGCAGAGAGGAGCTGTTATGGATCAAACAACCCCCCAACCCCCTATATAGCTTGGAAGGCAAGGAGATAGAGAAGTAGGGAATGAAGGAGGGAAGTTGAGACTGGGAGGAAGGTATGGAGTGGAAGGAAGATATTTTAGTTTTTGTCTTTGTTTTGCACTACTAAACTTTAATTTAGCTGGCAATAAATTAATTTTCCCCATTAACTAATATTTCCCCATTAATTAATTAATTAAAGACAAGTCTGTTTTGCCTGTGACAGTGATTGGTAAGTGTTCTTCCTGTCTTTATCTCAGTCCATGAGGGTTTTATTTTTTCTTTGTTTGTCTATTTTCTCCCACTGTCCTGTTGAGTGGGGAAAGCGAGAGAGAAGGTGGGAGGATGTCTGCAGACAGCCAAGGTCAACCTACCACAGTTGTACATTCTTATGAGGGCATTTCAGCACGAGGAAGAATTCTGCCCCAATAGGCTAGAGCCAAGTATACCTTTTCACCAGCTCTGACTCACAATATCTTGTCCAGAGTCCTACAAGATATTCCAGTGGGTTTAGGATTAGCTTAGTCCTTTCATCATCTTCAGTATTACATGAGCACAAAGTTGCACAACAGAGAGACATGTGTTATGATGCACAAATGAACTGCAGACAGTCAGGGCAGCGCTGCTGGCTGGACAATAAAAACCCAATCTCAGGCAGACTGAGAACTCCACTGGGAATATCACTGACAAATAATGAGAAAGGAAAGCTTGTCTATAGTATAATTCAATAAAAAAAATCAAATAAGTACTCTCTTCATTGCCACTGTTGGTCATATGAGACTTGGAGGTCTGTTGATGAGTCCTTGTTTGCTACAGCAGCACAGCGCTCAGGGTTGACTCACCTGAAATAAAGCCTGCTATTAATGGTGGCATGGAGTAGGCAGCCCCCAGACAAGAAAACTGCACCTGCCTCTTCTGTTCCTTCCCTTTTGTTTTCCTCTCTGATTCAGAAAGACCAGAAGGAAAAAAAAAATGTATAGTCCTCCTTTTAGTTTGCCTGGCCTCAAAAATGTGGAGGACTTCAGGAACAGGACTTCAGGACTTCCTGAAGTTGCAGTCATAGGTGCAGAAATGAACCTGGGTGGGAGCTGTGTGGTGTAGCTTACTTTCAGGAATGTCTCCAAAGGACATTGTGGCCACAACAGGTTCCCACCAGTGGGGTGCTGAGGCTTGTAGAAGGACAAAAATCATAACCCATTGATAGCTTTGCAGGCTGAAGTCTCTACTTAGGCTTGCTCCCAAGGACAAAAGGAAAAAGCAGCAAGAACTCTGAGCCTCTACCTTGCCTAGAGACAATACACACATTTATTCCAGTAAAAGCAGCTCATTTCACTATGGGACCTCAGGAAGAGAAGGAACCGGTGTTCCTTCCAGAAGCATATCACTGCAAAGAGGACAAGCATGTGATCAGCAGCAAGGTATGAACTTCCACCTCTTGCTGTGTTTAGTAGCATATTCTCACCCCACATATCCCTGGATTGTCAAGGTCTAGCTTTTTACACCAACTCTTTGGGCATTCATCACCCCTATCACCAAAAAAAAACCTAAACCAAAACCAACAACCCCCCCTCCAAACCCCCCCCAAAAGCCAAACCACTATTGCAGCAAATATTTTAAGAAACGTAATAACATAATACATTTCTTACACAGCTATCAGTAACCCTCTCCTCTAGTAGTCGGGAAAAATTCAGCTTTCAAAACTGTGATGCATGTGCGTTGCCAATATAATGATCTTATAACATGCAAAAAAGAGGCCAGTAAATGATTTAAAATGCCATAAACTTCGTCAGAACAGGTTTTCTGCTGATTTGCCTTTCTCCCTGAAGAGCTCCCCACGCTCTTTCTGAAATATTCATTGCCCTAATGATTTCTTCAGGCACTGCTCCTATACATGAAGATTAGTTCCTCCTATCAGGAAAGAAGCAATTCCAAGGGAACTGTTATGGGAGAAACCCACAGGATCCAAAAACGTATGCAAAAAATGTTTGCTTTTCTTCCTCTTCACCTAAGGAGTTGATTTTAACCTTTTCTTTTAGATGAGGAACTGTTACAGTTTTCCATGTGTTTACAATTAGAAAAACAAATTTCTGATTTCTTATTTTATTGTTGTTATATATCTCTGTTTTACCTGTTATCCTCCTTACTTCATGCACTTGTATTGTGCCTTGCAACACTGCAGGGCTAGATGCACTAGAACTCACATGATCATCTATTCTCTAGACACTCCTGCAGCTCTCAAGGCAATTAAAAAAATGTTTCATCTGTCACTTAAACTGAACCCTTTTCCCCCAGAAGGTTTGCTTGCAAGCTCATTGTGGTTTCAGGAAGTAATTCCTTAACTCCTGACAACTTTAATACACAGGAGCTGCTTTGTAGTATAGCTTGCTAGAAAAGAGAATATTTAGCAACTCCAGCAATGGAAACCTCAGAGTGAAAGTGTCCAGTCTTTGCACCCATGCTGTTCTGCAGGGAGGCTTGGTGCTGCAAGATGGTAAACCATGGCTTAAGAGCACCATGTTTGGTTGTGCACCTTGAAGACTGTTTCTACTGTTGAAACATTTCAGATAAAGAGAGCTTCTACACTCTGTATGTCTGTTTAGACTTCTGCACACTAAATTTACTGAAATGTAAACAAATAAGTGGCCTTTATTAAGATCTACTACTTCAAGCAAAGATGTACTCAATCCTGCACTGCACTGTCTTCTAATGTATGATAAACCTGACTGCAGTAGAAAGCATGAAGAGTACACAAGTAATATTTGGTAAATGGTGGTCTGGGATGAATTTGAACCAGAAACTAGAGGATGAAGAATGCTATTATACCTACCCAGAAGAGAAAAAGTTTGTGGGCTAAAGGATACCCACAAACAGAAGTACCAGACGTCTTTCTCATGAGTTTCAACAGTATAGTAACAAATCCAGAAATTAATCAGCTCCATGCATTTCACAAATACTTCATTTAGCTTAGGATGAGAGGAATACAAGCCAGATCTCTAACTCTGGGAGCCAGCTTCCAGCTCCAGGTGCATATAAATAAACATGTCTTCCATGTGCTTATTTAAAAAAGGCTATGGATATTTGCCTGCTCCCAACATTTCTCCAGGGTTATGCTGTATCATTAGTAATCTTTTAAACCCCTATTAAAAGCCCCACAAACCACAAAAATTCCATACAGCACCAAGGACCTCAGTTAGTATTTCAAGTTATCCTCAATGAATAGAAATATGAAGAATAAGTAAAAGCTAAATAAACATTGAACTCATCTCAAATAATGACAGCATGTGCAAAATAAACTGAAAAAAGAATATAGAAAAATAACAGGCAGGTATAAAACAACATGAAAAAATAAATCTAATTTTGAGATAGAAACTATTTTCCCATACCAAGAAAACACCAAAACCTTGAATTGACTAAGATCTTCCCCTTCTCTAAACTGGACAGATTCATTCCATTAAAATTTTAGTTAGTTAAAACCTTTCATTCTCACTGAAAATACAGTTATAAATATTTAATCAATCTTTGTATTTGATTAAATTATATTAGCCATACATTAATAAATTAATCTGAAAATGCATTTAATTTTTTTCCCTACTGTAATATAATTTTAAAGTATTAATTTTAGAAGAAGACAATAACTAAGAGTACTGCCCAAGGTAAAACAAAAAACAATGAAACAAAACCCGTAACAACATGAAAGAAATAAAAAGATATATCTTTTGAATATTAGGAAGAGAAAAGAACATTAGATGAGGAAGCAGGCTATTATTAAGAAGTAGCAGTAAAAAAGCATTCACTTGACAGTTGAAGTCATAACTGGTACAAACCAAGAGGAGGCTTCCACATGTAATAAAATGTTATGGAAAGAACAGTAAGTTTAATACAGGAATGGAAAAAAATTAATTGTAACAAACATAATGGGAAAATCTATAACCCTTTGAAAATAGTATGTTTTGACCTGACCCGAGTCAGTCCAGGAAGAAGTCTGTCCTCATAAACAAGGGACTTCGGCTTGAGCTGAAGGTCTGAATCAATCTAAGAAAGTTTTAAAGGATTTAAAAAGTCAAGATCAAGTTTTGGTATTAGAAAAGGGCTCTGATAAAGAGATTGCTGAAGATACTAAACAAACAGTCTTGACTCAAACCTTACACAAAACCAAAAAACAGTTCATCAACAACAGAAATTCAAGTTAAAAATATGGTTGATGCTAGTCATAAGAAGTAGATCTTATTAAAAGATACAGTTCTGTTACTTCTTCCTGGGCATGACTACATGCCTAGTTTCTTAAAAGCATTTAACTTCTTTATAATTTCATCTTGGCAAGATTTTTAACAAAAAAATTTAACAGGGAATAATAGATGGAATAAGAGTTGAATCACTGACAGATCTCTAAAAGTCGTATTTGGTTATAAAGAGCAAATGCATTATTAGCAAAGTCCAGTAGGAGTCAACCTGTCATTCAAAATTATTCAGTAATTTTATCTGGAGTCTAGATGACTCCTAATGATGTCTGCAAAAAGCATGAAAGTTACAGTACAGTAAGTAACAATAAAAACAATTTGGTGCTACAGAAAGGTGGTTACCATGTTCTCAAAGCCACAGTGTGTATTAGTATGGCAAAACACAAGGAAACGCACTTGGTTCAGAGAATGAGGATTTTGCCCTGCAGGGTGGTAGAATTTGCTCCAGAATGCATCAGCCAAAGAAAGCCTATTGAGTCATTGCAGGGAACAACTTGGACATGAGCTCTGGTGTCAATGATGCACTTAAAGGGATTAGTTGTTCCTTGGTTATATAAAGCAAGAATAAACATATTACACCAATTTGGAATTTCATGGAAAACTGCAGCTAATATGTATTGTTTGGGAATTAGCTAATGCATGTACAGTGAATCCAGCACTTTTTGGAAACTTCATAGCATACCACTACTTACAATGGCGACTTGCATCCTTGTAGTCTTTACGCAGAATTCATATATTCTCAGAAAGCAATGGGGTTATTCTGTGTCTTTTTCCCCCATCCATAACGTGCTCATATGCCTCAAAATTTTGAACATGAGATAGCTGTTACGGCTTCCTGCGTGTACCTTAAAGGCCTGTTTGCAGCATGGCTGAAATCCTCCATGTAGAATAGGGCTTACATGTGCCTGGAAATCCTGGCCAGAGAATGAGTTCTCAAAATCTGACAGAACAAGATTTCCAGGTGGGAAAAACTATATTACTGGAGTAACAAAATAAAATTCAATACCTAGCCCCCTTGCACCCAGTAAACTGTAGACCTAGGATGCATGAGAAAATGAAACAGAATAATGAAATTCTTTTTTCCTCTAAGGACAAGATATCTACAGGTGGTAGAAGGATACCATGTCCCACCGTTTGGTGCCTGAGCTCCAAGAAGAGATATTACTACAGTTCTAGGAAAGAATCCCAAAATGATTGAGACAGGCATACCATAAATTCAATCTGTTTAGTTTACTGTGGAGAAGAATGAGGATAAATCTTCCTAGTGCATGCAGAGTACCTAACTTTAAAGTAATCTGAATATCCACAATATCAGAAATCACCTATAATAAATGAGCTGAAATAGCTAAAAACTCAACAAATTCATTATCCAAATAAGATGCTGTTTCCACATGTTGAGAGCTTATAGCAATTTAGCCAGGAAGATGGCAGTCTCGCTCTTGCTTGGATTGTTTAAAATAAGATTCGGTGTGCTTTAATGCATCTTTTGAAGGTCGCTGTGTATACGTATATAAATAAGCTCAGACTTGTGGCAGCTTTATGGGATTAAATAATTCAACTAGCATGTAATGAGAACCATGCAGTATCATAGCGCCAAATTCAGAACTTTCCTGACAGAAAGCTGTGCTTTCAGTAATAATTTCTTTGTTGGGTCTTTAATATTTGAAGCATTCTGTGACAGAAGGAAATCTAAGACAACCCTCGATTTAATGGTAAAGGCACATTTAAATTACCGCAGTAGATCTGGGGTAGTAGGTCTGGCAGCACCAAGGGTTGTTAACCATTCTCATTTTCATGACCGTGATATTACAAATACTGTGGGAGTCATCCCTGACAAGTAAAAAAAAAAGTGACTCATAATAAACCATGGCACTGCTCAAAATGATGATTTGGTTCTTCCGGTGTAATAAATCAACATTACTTCATCAGTGGTGAAGCCTTTTGGATTTATATCAGGTAAGAGTCTGACCAGCATGTAGCATTTTGAAATCTGGAGAAACCATTTTTCTTGGCTGTAATACATCTCACTCGTCAAAAAACCCCACAGTAAAAGATTCAGAAAGGTTACTTAATACATTGTCAAAGTAAATGCATCTCTGTAAATCAGAGTCAGCATGGCTATGTCTCAGGTGATACTAGTGTTGCTAAGGTAACTACTAATTTCCACCCTAGAGTAAATTGTTACATAAAGCTGACAGCTTATTCAATTTTATGTGTTAGAATCTGGAGCAGAGCATGTCTTTTATTCCCTTCTGTGATATTGACCCTAGTTCAGGTTGTGCATCCCCCTGGCTGCTTAAAATCAGAGGTCACTTTTATCACCTGCCAAAAAAGCTATCAACGTAACAGCCAGCAAATCTGATCCCTCTTGTCTGCCGCTTTCTCATATCCCTTGCTTTTTGTTTTGTGTCATGTTTTTACTTCGCGTCAAATTTCTTGACTCACACTCTGAAGTTTGGAAACAGCATCTCTAAAACATCCTGTGGCTTGTTTCTAAATAAAGGCACACAGCTGCTATCAACCCAGTTTTCCCACTAAATTTGAATCTCTGGTAAATAAACCCGTTTGTCTTTCTCTTTCACACTTGTTGGAATCTTTGGTGGGCAGCTGTTAGTATCGTGTTGAAAACACACAGCAGTACTTACACATTTATTGGAACTCCTGTAAAACTATCATCTAGAGTGCAAAGTGTTCAGTGGCAATAGCTGCTTAAGCTATTCCTTCCCCCGTCTTATGGTGCACTCTGCTTTCTGCTAGCTTCTGCTAGCTTTTGCTTTCTCTGCTAGCACAATCATTTGCTAGCTTGTGCTACAGCTCTGATTAGGATTCCCTCTCAAAAATGAAAAAAGCCTTCCCTGACTGCCTTTTATTATTAGCCCAAATCAATTCCTTGTTTGGGTTGAAAGAATGGCCCTATAAACAGGCATCCTGACAAAACTGAGGATGTTTGTGTGCATGGCAACAAGAAAATGAGGACATAAGAGAAGAAGGGCAAGGAAAATCAAGGAAAATTAAATTTTACTACGCTAACACTTAAGTATCCCAAAACCACAGTACATATTTTTGAATTCCGCATTTACCTTTTCCTTCCTCACTTAGGAAGATGCTAGACTTGTAGCTTTTATATTTAGTTCATGCCTCAGCTTTTGATTAGATGGTCTGAATATGCCTGGAGCACGTACTTGGAATGTACTATACTATTCTAATGCATCTGTAACTAAATTTAAGCATACCCTTTAAATTTCATAGAGCAATATTAGTTTACACCAGCAGAGAAACTAGCTTAAGAAGATGCAACTTAGTAGGGCAACTACCATCTGCACACCTGTCAGGACTGTTGAAATAAGTGCTGAATAGTCATTGGCCTGTAGGTGCTACATGAAATGACTTTTGAATACACTCAGTTTGTGTTATAAGAGGTTTAACCTCACTTGGAAATGAAGTGCAAAGGGAAAAAAAAAGAAAAAAAAATCAAGCCTGAGTTCACAATAGAAAAATCTTCATATCATTTGCCCATCTATTTGCACACATTATGACTGATGGAAAAAACCAAAAGGTTTTTTTGTTTGCTTATTTCATTTTCCACTAATATAAACAAGGTAATTTTCTAGGTGCAGGATTAAAGTTATCTGATGTAAATTCCTGATTTTCATACCTATTTTTAAATTAGTTGCATGAAAGAGACTAAACTTATTATTTATATACCCACACCTATACTATCATCACATTCATGCTACTTGTTCAGCGAAAAAAGAATACAAGACCTACTAAAATATATGGGGTTGACACCTCGTCACATGTCCTCTTTTCTCCTGAAAGAGAACTAGTTGCTGTCTCACACTGAAGACATAATTCTGTAAGCATTAAATTGCAACAGTGGAAATGCGGGATTGAAAAACTTTCTTATGAGATTCAGAAAATGTTTAAGTTCTAGATCAGGAAATTATTGCTTTGGGGAAAGACTGATCCCCATTCCAACCCCACATGGGGCATCAATGATCGAATGTAACATCTTTATATTTGTGAGAAAATACCATGGACTCTCTCAAGGAAAACAGCTAAGCAAACTGGCTTTAGTTTGTTTAGCATTCAAGAGTGGCTGAGGTCTGTGAATCAATTACGGATTCCAGAAAGCTCCCAGGAGGCATGAGAGCAGTGAGTATTTATTTGCACAACCCTGCTACACTCTTGAGTCTTTTCTTGAATTGTTGTTTTCTATTCCTGTTTAGTCTTTGAAATCTAAACCAATAATAGTCAATTTTATTAAGCAGACAGATGCCCTTAATAAACCGGACTGGAATCATCATTCCCTTCGACATAAATTTATGGAGCAGTTGTCAAATGGTAATGACTTTCAGTCATCACCATGTCTGAATATGAGGCTTGGTGTTGCATTGCCAGTTTTCCTGAGCCATGTAGTGTCCTGCATCCATCTTGAAAGAATAGATCTCAAGGTTCCTAACAAAATGTTGAAAATTAAGATTCTGCTTTCAATGCTTATCTAATGTGTACAAGCTGAACAATCAACTAAGTTTCCTGCAGTTATGACTGAAGTTTTAAAAAGAAACTTTGAACATAAATCCTCCCTCTTTAGTAATTTTTGTGATTATCACAAGATGGTTTCCACCTAAGCGGAGTGTGTAGAATGAAAGCCAGACATGGCAGCAACAAATTAAAAAAAGAAAAAATTGCGAATTCCTCAGGCTTATCACCATACTATCAGCAAGAAAATGGACACAGATGTTTGCATCACGTGCTGAATTTTCTGGAAAGAAAATTCTTGAAGGAAAGAATTTAAAAAAGAATTTAAAAAGAGTGTATTTAACTTCATTTTATAGTGCAAATTAGTGTATGGACAGCTAACGATTTTACGCAATATTGACCTATAATACTATAGTATTTGCTTAAACAAGATTTTTTTATTAATATAATTATGTCTTATAAATTAACTTATTTTGCAAGTGCACCTTGATATTTATGGCTTATGGCATATTTTGAAGAAGATGCTGAGGGACAAGTCACCATGAATACTCATTACTGCAAAATTATTCTCTCTTACCTTCCTGAGTGGTTTTGCTTCAGAGCCTGTAAAAAGCTACATGTGTTTACCCCAAGTGGCCAACAGGATTGTGTTTGTTAATGTACAGACTTGTATAGAAACAATTGCATACTGCCAAGTACACACTACCATAAATTGGTAGGGGAGTTTCATCCTTCAGGGAGTCAAGGAGTTGATTAACCAGATTAAGTGCAGGAGATAACGTTTGGTCTGTCAAACTGACATCTGTATGTCTGTACAGAATGCGGGAATTAAGGATGATAGCGAAATAAACAAGATACTACACCACAAATCACTCCTTTGCACGGGATGAGGTGAATCTATACTAGGATATTTGGGCTCCTGAAGACAAGCTCATCTGCCAGAACTTTCTCCTCAGTATCTACATACACATTTCAGCTACATGCATTGGTTTGAGAACTGGTTAACACAATACTTAAAAGAGAAAGAAATTTGGTGACTGAAAACCGTAAGCACTCTTACATAAAGTAAGGTACTGGGAAGCATGCCAAAATTACAGTGGAGTATGTCACAGCGTGAAATAAAATTATCAGCATACTCACAAATACATCCTAAAGTCTTTGAAATGATTGAAGTCTTTCCTTTTTCCTTAAGATGACCATAGTTTTACTAACACTTCAAATAGGTTTTAAAACTGTATATGACAATAAAACCTTCTGTATTAATGATACAAATGGCATATGGGAGATCAGCATTAAGCTATTCAGAAGATTACTGTGCCTGAGATAGTCAAAACTAAAACATAGTTAGTCAAACGTAAGAAATTGGCTACACTTGATCTGGGTCAGTATGACTACATACTGGTTAACTACTACATAGAACAAGAATTGCTCCAGTATATCTTCAGGGATAACTGCAACCCTTAAAAAAAAGAATTTGAAAACATTAGATAGTATTCCAGGACAGAAGATTTGAGAAGTTTCTGTGATAGATGTCAGTCATAAACTTGTGGTCTTTTCAGACAGTAAATGAGTTACTAATACTTCCTGCCCAAGTCCTTCCAAAGGTCCAGGTTCTATTTTATCAGCAGGACATAAAGCAGGATGAGCTCCACTCCCAGTTATGCTGCAAATAATGCTAATCTATGTGTGTGGTGTGCAGCTTTGCTACAATTTGTCTTTCGAAGATAAAAAGTCTGTCTACAGTGCTTTGTAGAGGACAATAACTCTGGTAGCTCCTGGCTACATGAACAGGAAAGACTGTCTAAGACCTCCTCTATGTATGTGCCAAGTAATAGTCTCTTTTTCTTCTTGGGAAATGATATATTTGACCATCTAACTGGCCTTTTTAAATGTTATAAACTTGGGTCCTAGAATTCTGTTGTCACCAGGTTCTTTTTCACAGTATCATTAAGTATGTATGTCAGGTTGGAAAAGCTTTGGAATTCATCTGTATCCAACCCTAACACAGGGATATCCCGTCTCAACACAGCGATAATTTAAATTTAACCATCTCTGGAAATGGAGAATGCAAAACTCTCTGGTCAACCTGGTCCACTGCTTAATCATCTGCACAGTAAAGAATATTTTTTTTCTTAGATCTAATTAGAATTTCCCTTGCTGCAGCCTCTGTTCATTACCTCTTGCCCTTTTGCAGTGAACCTCTGACAAAAGTCTAGCTCCACATTCTCTATAAATCCCTTTTAAGAAGTTGAAAGTGACATTTAGATCTCCCCCTAGCCTTATGTTCTTCAGTCTGCCACTACTGAGCTCTGTGACATTTCTGTTTCTTGAGATTACTGAAATATCTCTGAATGGCAGTCCTTCCCTCCAATGTATTGACTGGTCCCCGCATTGGTGTCATCTGCGAACTTAATCAGGATTTATGATCGTTCCCACCACCCAGCTCATTAATAGAGACATTAATCAGTATTTGCCCCTGTATCAGCTGCTGAGGAATGCCACTAGTAATCACCTGCCCGTTGGACTTCACCCCACTGATCTTAATCTTTTAGCAGTCTAGTGGGTTTTCCAGCTGTCCAGCCTATTTTTACCGCTTTGGCTGCAGAAATACTGGCATGGGAGACCATGTCCAAGGCTCTGTTACAGTATCCTCTGCTCTCCCCTAATCCACCAAGCCAATCATCTCATCCTTGTAGGCAATCAGAGGTTATCAGACATAATTTTCCCTTAGTGAATGCAAAGTAGCTGTTACCAGTCACCGTGGTTTTTGTGTTCCAATAAACAGCAAATGGTAGAATTTGCTCTATAATGTCTTTCAGGGCCAAAGGTGGACTGACTGGCCTGTAGTTCTCTAATCCTTCTCCTTGCCTTTAATTAATGTAGATTGAGTTGTTGTTTTCTAGTTATCAGGAAAGTCCCAAATGGCCACAACCTCTCAAAGTTGACAGAAAACAGCCTGGCAATGACTTTGGACTGTTCCCTCAGCATCCTTGAACATATCCAATCCAGTAGGCTTTATGCTTCTGCTGTCTGCTTAAGCAGTGCCTTTCCTGGTCCTCCTCTACCATTAGGACAGTGGACAAGGTGTTGTCTGACACTGGGCACAGGATATGTCAGGGGCCTAAAAGCCAACCTTGCCACAATAAAGACTGAGTCAAAGAAAACACGAAGTCTCCATATTCTTTGTCATTAGGATGCCTACTCCAGGTCAATTGTTCCTCCTTCTTATTATATTTT